>NW_017307846.1:76232-118919 GCF_000935625.1 Nanorana parkeri
CCCCTATCTTGTTACGCTCAACTCATTTGAGGAAGTTCCAAAAACTTGATTTAGTCAAATCAAGATGCCTGCGATGCATGAAAACGTTCCACACTGATTTGACATGTACAGCCATCTCTATTATCTAATTATCTAAACCTTGTGATTATACAAGTATTACACTGCCTTTACTTCTTCCAAATTCATCTACTTCAATTTCCCTGATACAGAGATTGTGGGAAATTAAACTGCTGTTTGTCATTGATAAAACACTGCTGTGCTTGATTTATCTATAAATGTTGCTGCTTTTGTTCAGGAATTTAGTTATTTTTGTTTTATTAATCTACCCTAATCCACAAATAAAGCAATCCTTCAGTTCAAATCTCAAAATCATTCTCACAATCTTGTGAGTAACAGACTCTTCCACAGATGGTTTTTATGGCCATTGTCAGTTTGCTTGACTTTATATGCTTCCATTTTAGATAGTGGGATTATTTATTGGCTTTTTTTTATAGGTGCATCATTCAGTCTTTGTCAAATGCACAGTCATCTATTTGACGCCTGCCGGCAGCCATCTTGGTGGTGGACACCGACAGAGAGAGGAGGGGACGTTCACCCGGCGGGATGAGGTATGCTGCCGGGTTCCCACCTCTCCCCTGACACGAGTGCCCAACTTTTTAGAGGGGGTGACACTACTGCTAAGTAGGATGGTATATAAGACTTATTTTTTGCCCTTTGTTATCATCTGAATAAAGGTGGCAATGTCCACTGAAACCTCCCTGCAAGTCCGTTGAATGCCCTTCAATAACTACATCTTGCATCACAAAAATAAGAAAAAGAAATATATTTACAAAAAATTATGTTTTAATCTTGACCATATTAAATAAAGAAAATATATACAAAACCACTTTATTCTTCCTTTATTCAGCTTCTATTTTCTTTCCAAATTCCTTCAATTGGTTTTCACTCGTATCTGTATTTTTCTTTCTTTAGCATCCTGGAATAATAATGGTTGCAGCTTTTTGCAAAAGAAGAAAAAAAACACCACATGGAGAATCTGTTTACATTCCTATATGGACTTCTCCTAGGCAGTAATATGCACTGACTGCCTGAATGATGGTAATTTACTTACACAGGCTAACCTGCCAGTGGTAACATAGTTATTTTTTCCTGAATTCCTGTTCCATAATAGTGGTTCCGAGATTGCAAGGTAATATTTATTGGTCTTATTTCATCAGTTAAAAAAAAAACTAAGTGCTGTCGGTAGAACGATACTTTTAAAAGGGAAAGGGTCTACTCTAACAGGCATTGTGCGAATGGCGTATGAGCCGAATGCCTTACTTTTCTAAATGACACAAAAGCACAAAGGCTGTCTGTTGTGCCACAAAATTAATGAATGAACTTCACTATAGGCTTTTAATGTCAATAAAATTTGCATTTACTAAAAGGAACTTGCACTGGAAAAAATATGGAGGTTGATGGTCCTGCCTTCCGAAAATGTTAGCTGCCTGATTTTTTTGGTTTTGTGAACCAATATGCAGATCAGGAGCTCTGATTCACTTGCTGCTTTTCTATTCCAGATCAGTGACACAGAAAATATTATTGACAGAGACAGGCAGGCAGCTTCCATTTTCAGGAAGGCAGATATGGTGGCCTATATATTTCCCTCAGCACAGATGCCCTTTAACCCCCTTTACATCTGCAATCTGTAGATTTTTGCTCCCTTACATAATGCCCCAGGCGGAAGGAAAGTAAAGGTGGGTATACACTGTTAGATTTTTTTAGTTTTTTGGCTAAATAAAAAAAAAAATGCTTAACAGTGTGGATGGAGGACTCTCCCACTGCGGTTGTTGTATTTTCATAATCAGTTCCACTAGTTGTCAAAATACCTGAACAGTAAGGGCATCTGATTGGATGCAGGCAGTGGCAGAACAATCGCTATAGCGACCCTGGCGGCCGCTTTGGGGCGGGGCACAGGGGGGCCAGGCCAGGACATCCCCCTGATGCCACGCGGGCCACCTGGGTCGCTGTGGCATCCCAGGCTGCTGGCTGTCAATGGCGGCTGTGAGGAGGAAAGAGCCGCTGTTCAGATCACTGGCAACCTGTCATCTGTGCAGTGCCGTGTTCCTCCTCACAGCGGCTGCTGAGTCACTGACAGCCAGCAGCTGCGGAGAAGGAGGCTGGGCCCGGCATCGGCAGTGAAGGAGGAGGTGGGGCCCAGCGATGGAAGAGGTGAGGCCCAGCAACGGAGGACGGGCCTGTCAGTGACCGTGGAGGCGGCGGACAGTGGATCAGGGCTGACAGGCAAGAGGGTTTGACCAGCCCACCTGAGACCCTGTAGAGCCACCCACTGAGCAGATTCATCAAGAACCAGCCAAAATTAGTTTAGTATATAGCCAGCTTTAATCTGGGTTCCCTGCTGCACCCATAACTGTCACTGACAGCTGCCCAAGTGATCAGAGACTAATTGTTGTGGCTCCCTATCATGTGATCATCAAGTCAATTGTGATATAGTGATCACATGTCTTTGTAAACAACTGATAGTGACAACTGCCAGAGCATTTCTTTTTTGTGTGCAGAGAGAAATAAATACTTTTCTTATAGAAGACAGTGCAAGTGTTTTTTTTAAGTTTACAAAAATATTTTTACAAATCTAAAAAAAAGTTTTTTTATGTTTTATATTTTATTTATTTTTTCTTCGTTTGTCCTTAAAAAACATTGCAAAATAATTTTGTTAAATAAATTAGTCATAGAGTTCTCAAGCTAAGCCACCTGTACTATGCTACTAAATTTACGGGTCTATTCACAAAGCTGCCGAAGGATCTGGCCGTAGCTTCGGCCGATCCTTCGGCTAGCTTCGGCACCAGGACCCCTTCGGTTCAGGAGAACCGAGGGGGTGCTGTACGGCTATTATAGTCTGGGCATCCACATATCAGTGATGCCTAGTCGCAAAAGGGTTAAAGACATGAACCTTAAAGAATGTGCTTTGCTTACTGGGTCTAGTACAATTAAGAAAAAAAAAATATCTGGTTGCAACACTTTCTGCCCCTTCAGTGCTGTCACCCAGAAAGTAATTCCTTTCAGCCACTAGATGTCTCCTCAGTCTTCCAAGTTGAATGACACCCAACATCATTTAATCCCGGAAGGACATACTGTGAGTGCAGTGGTGAGGGACATCACCAGTACAGTGCTCTGCACTCACAATATAATGATGCAGAGAGCACCGCCATCATCATGTACGGTGTTGCTCTCTGCAACATTGAGGACTGCCCAGTGCCACGGAATATGTGAAAAGGGACCCTGAGTGTCATCACCCTGAAGATATCATGAAAACGTAAGTAAAAACTCTTCGGGGAGGCTTCACCCGATATTGTTATAACAGGTATTTATAAAGCACCAACAAATGTACACAGCGCTGATATCAGTCCCTGCCCTCAAGGAGTTTACAGTCTAAGGTCCCTATCTCACATTCATACATTGCCGCACATATACAGGGCATATTTGGACAAGAACCAATGAACCTACCAGCATGTCTTTTGGAGTGTGGGGGGAAACCAGAGCTCCCGGAGGAAACCCACTCAAGCTCAGGGACAACATGCAAACCCCATGTAGATAGTATCCTGACCGGGATTCAAACCAGGGACCCCATTTCTGCAAAGCAGCAGTGCTAACCACTACCACTGTAGGGCTTTAAGGACAACTTTACTTTTAGTGACGTGGAGTTGCCCTTTAAATATACTTACCCCCCACCGCTCCTTTTTGTGTAGCCTGCATATTAAAATACTCACATTCCATTTCCATCCCCAGTTTTTCAACATGCTGTCCTATACTGTGCGGCCTTTACAAGAAAAACCTCCCCACAGGGATCTGCAAATATGAAGATCAAGAATTCTGTCTTTCTCATGACTTTACTTGCTGCATGCTGGATCCAAGCCAGTGATTCAGAAAGAACTCAGACCAGAGAGCTAGCATTTTTAGAAGGAGCTCGGCATTGGAAGTATTGCTATTTTTCCGAGTACAGGTTACCTTTAACACCTAGCAGCGGGGGTGATTTACAAAAGGTCACAGAGGGACTGGCAGTACAAAATATGCGCCTTTTGCTTAATTATGTGCATAGAAAAGAGAAATGTGCAATAGAGATGGTAAATATCTCAACGTTGCCAAAGAAAGAACACAACGCAACAATAATGCGGAAATAATAACCTGCACAACTCTTTGTAAATCTCACTCAGTGCTTTGGGACTCTTGTTTGTGTTAAAATGAAAAGACTCCCATATATACTAAACACCGAAGTTCTAGTCGTATATATATCAATCATAAATACCAAACACGGGAGAACAATAAAGAAAATACACAATTCAAAAATTCATATATACCATAAATAAGTAAGCAGCAACCGGTAACACCCAGGCAGCAGTAAAAATAAGAAAGAGTTCATCTGTCTGTATAGAATACCGGTGATTAATAGTAAATCAGTCCCAATGCAACATTCAGCTTTACAAATGTCACGGACTGTTACAGTATCAAGAGCGAGCATGTAACGGAAAGCGTTGTTAGAGGGAAAAAGCACGGTACTAGAAAATAAACGAGAGAATACAATAAATAGGCTGATCAGACCCTTGAAAGATCCTCTTTCTGTTCAATATGGATGCCTGCCATTTAATGCATGTTGGCTGAACTTTCTATGACAAGTGAAGAGAAGATATAAGGAACAGAAAAATCAAAGCTGTCAAGTCATTTTCATCAGTGATGCTCCGATGCTGTTGCTTCTGCCACCGCTGTCACATGATGTGTGAAAATCCTTTGTCTCCTAAAGCCCCTTCTCCCTGTAAAGGATAATTTGGCCCTATACTGATTATTCTCGCAGGGTTTGATCAGCTGTCGGTTTGTAAAAGACTTGTTTACACTACATTGTTTCTTTTTAAACGTTTTTTTTATGGTTGGTTAGCATACCACATCCAATTATTTCTATATATAAACAACTAGACCAATATGCCGGACTTTAATGGTGCTGTGCTAAAACGACGGCATGCTGCAGTGCTCCTAGGACCCACTCAGTGAAGAAGACCAAAAATGAGGGATCCCTGAAAATGCATTATCCACTCCAAACACAGTGATTAGGCAGTGTTTCTGTTAAAAGTGATCTAGCTGGCTGGGGATCAATTTGAAGACCAAGCTTAACCAGTTAAAGATGTATCACAAGCGGAAGGAAACTGTAGGGTCCATGAATGCTTTCTATACCCACCAAAAATTAGGGTCCACGGCTCCTTTAAGGGGACCTATTAGGTAGAGATTGGTTGCATGTACAATTGCAGAATGTTATGAAAGATAATCTCTGAGGGTCTCCTGAAGAAGCAGGTAAAAAATAACCTGTGAAACGCTTCAAGAAAGTACTACTCAGCATGCTGAATATACCAGTAACCTATATCATAGAGAGTGTCGGACATATCATTGGTATGATTTTAAACAAATATCTTATGCCTGGTAAGATGTAGACCAGAGGGTATACCCCAGAGATCCTGTAAACCTGAACTGAGACATTTGTTTAAACTGCTTTTATGTATTGTGAAACTGCTTTTTACATTTTTTTTAAATAAAATGATTAAAATTAAGTAGTGTGGTTTCATTAAAATCCGGCATATTGGCCTAGTTAATTGTAGATATGTTTCTTTTTGTAGATGTTTGGTGGCTATGTTCTGACTTGGGAATCACTGTACCACCTCCAGATTTCATGGCTACCATGGCTACATATTGTTCTTTCTTCTTGGAAATATTCCACATGGCTACTAGCTTTTCTGGACTTGTATGGTAATTAATTAAAGACTAAGCCTCAACTAGTTTGTTAGAATGGGACCAGCAGGTTCACATCATTTTCTGGACCAGATCTGGAACGCACTGTGTTGCGTTTTGCCACGTTTTTGATGCGCCCAATTTTAGGTCTTGCTGGGGGACCTCTGCAAAACCTACAGATAGCCAGGAAAAGAGCAGCACAATGCTTGCACATAAGAGACATAAACTTACCACAGTTGTTCTTTCAGAGCTGCTGAAATGATCATAGCCAGGGACAACCTATTATTGTTCTTATATTACCCATGTCTCGGATCATACAGCTCTGGGCAGGCTTCCACAAGTTCTACAAAGAATTCTGTGTCCACTTCAGTCATCATGGTTCCTATCTTCACAAATCCTTCTCTCCACAGAAGCAGGAGGTCCAGTGGTGATAAGATCATTCAAACCAGACCCCTCCCCCCCAAAAAAAAAAAAACATTTTGTGCACGTTCCGGTGCGTTTGTGCACGTTCCGGGGTGTTCCAACTGACTGCAAAGGTGTGAACTGAGGCCAAGAAGAGCATAGGGAAACATTGGGATGCATTTTAGGTCCAGAAACAATCTGGGCTGGAGGTGATCTGGAGGTGGTGTGAATGGTCCCTTAGATGATTGCAGATGGTGCTCTACCTGAACTACATACCAACACCAAATTCTCAACCCATAACACCGTATCTTCTCTAAACATTAGACCATGCATTATTTGGATATGGTCTCTGTAAAGCAGGGTGCTAGCAGATCGAATCCCTATACTTTTAAAGGAAATGGTCAAAATATAGGATCTGACATTTTATCAATTAGCCACTTAGAAGCATAAAAAGCCAGGCAGTATTATGTTCACAGATAGTGAACATATAGTGAACACAGATTTTTTTGGATAGGGCCTTGCAGTTCCGGTCAGTTTAAATTCAAACAGCAGAGTGCTTTAACAGTACCCCATCCATCCTTACTTCACAGCCAATGATGTAAACCTCAAAATCAGCCATATGATGTGGCAGGAACTTTGCAGCACTTTGCCAGTTTGTAATGAGCTCTGATCTGTCTTGTAACGTTCCTGTGGAGCTGTGATCGGTGTACAAAATGAGAATTCATCTGTGTTTTTGGAGTCTCTTTATGTGCCGGCTGCCTGATTGCCTCTTTCACCATAAATAAACTTGTTACTCCATCTTTTGCATGTTCTCTGAAGATATATGGGTTGATTAGACTTCACTTACTCCTGACAGCTGGAATGTTTGATAGCAGCAAATATGTTTTTCAGACTGTATTTAAAGATTCGTATTTGGTCTGTAGTTTTTGTCAGTTCTAGCTGCAGCACTTACAGCACTTTGTTCCTCAAAGACATGGACAGATGAGGGGTCATTGGCTACCCAGAAAGAAATTGTGAACATAATGGAAATATCTTCATGTCAAGAAGCTGCATTATGTAGGGGCTGCAAAAAAAACAAAACATCCCAAACAGGGTGCCTACACATTTTATTGTTATTATGCCTACATTCAGATTACATCTGCAAAACATTCAGATAAAATGGAAATATTTTCAATCATTTTAGATGGGGTTGAGAATTGTAACCAATCAGTTGTGTATAAAACTTTAATGGAGTGAAGACTGTAAGATTCACTAAGATTGTTTTGACCATTTTTACAATCGTAATTCATATTAAATCAAACAAAAAGCTAAAGTCATAGCTTACACAGGACTATGGACTTACCCTATGTGGCAGCACTGCTGCTTAACAATACGCCCAGTGCATTGGAGCCACATGCTTCTCCATACCTAAAAGCATCAGGTATTCTCTTTGCTCCTGACAAATAAAAGGTGAGTATTTGCTGTTGCTGAGAGGAGATGAAAGCAAACCTATTACTTTGCCCTGGATGAGAAAAGCACAAGCCGGCTTTAAAGTGTATCCAAACCCAAAAAGCAAAAATATTAAATATATTGCAGCTTTTAAAGCAGTTGCAGCAACAGTTTTCTTTTGAGATAAAGGTTTTACATAAATGAATAAGGGTCCATTCACACATCTGCGTTGGAGTTGCACAGGCTGTTGTTTCCAATGCAGCCCCAACACAAGACAAGGCAGTTGGCCTTGTCGCAGATGGCGCCCATTCACACCACCGTTTAGGGACGAAGTGGTGTGCGCTGAAAAAAAGTAGGGCACGCTTTGCTTTTTTCAATGCAGCGGGATGCGACAACCGTATGAGCCCTAAAAGCTGACCGTGGTAAGCATCCCTGTCAGTGTTGAATGGTTTGTCTCAACCTTCTATCTGCTACTTTTGCTGGACATCTTGTCCAGGATTGGTAAACTGCAATATATTACATCTTTTATTAGCATCAGTGTGGCGGCATGTGGACAGACAGGAGTAATCTCTATTACTGGAGCAGTCCTTCCCTCTGACTGATCAAAGCAGAACAGCTGGTGTGGTGTATAGTTTATTTTAGGCCAGCCATGTGCATGGTGGCCATTAGAACTGAGACTGTTTAAGACCTAGGACCAGCCAAATGCTTCATGTACCTGTTCAGGCTGAAGCAGGATCCCCTGCAATGTGCACTGTAACAGCAACAGCAAGTGTATCAGTGAACTAACTGCAGTGCTCTAGTAACAGCTTCAGACCTGGACCTTTCCATGTGGTCCTAGACCTCCCTCCACAGCTAGAGAGAGCAGGCTTCTTTAAACTATAACAGTTCTGTGCTAAGTGCATAAAAAGATTGTCACTAAAACCTTTTGTTTCAGTTTTCCTTAGGAATTACTTATTATGTGGTGAAGTGTTCAGTTGTGGGACCATAGTTCGGAGACCAGGTGCTTGCGTAGGATGGTCTTTCACCTATAACATCTTGCAGTTCCAGCAATCTGTATACGCACGACCGGCTTTTGACTCAATGACTTTGACTACAAATTTATTGGCTTTGTTCCTAATCTGAGGCATTGTGCAGTAAAGTTTATACTGTCTGAGAGGAACATTCCTGGGGGGCACCCATTAAACATACTTACATTGGCAGCAGGTGTCTGCAGATTTTCCCAGCTGCTTGTGACTCTGGTTACTACAAGCACATAAGTATAAATGATGAATTCCTGTAACAACATCATTATAGAAGCCCCTGACTCTCCACCCTCCATTACAGGAAAAACGTCTAACACATTATCAGGAAATGTGCACCCAACTTGGTTCTGCTTTGTCCCTTGCCTATCTTGGTTTTGTCAAAATGGTGAGAGGATACAAAAGGACAGACAGGGCAGAAGGTCATGCATTGTTCTGTGTGCTGTTCTGTTTGCTGCACATAAGAAGCCTGGCTGAGTGGCTAAGACAGACGTCTGAAAATCATGGAATACACAGCATGCTTTGCTTTTTCCTGGCTTTTTTCAGATTTCCTTCACCCAGACTCTGTGTGTGCAGCAATTGCTACTTCAGTGACCACCAATCATCTCCATTGTTAGGAGAGTACAATTTACACCGAGCAGAATACAGAAAGCTCCTGCTGCATTATAGGAACAAAAATGTCTTAACTGATCACTGATTTACACTGCTGTGTTACGCTAATCACGCACAAACCACCACCTCTGCGATGCCATTGAAAATCAATGGCAATGCACCAGCGCACAGTACTGCACGCTAGCTACATTGTGCGATAGCATGCTCTAAATGCAATGATACCCTATGATTAGCCCAATGCAGCAGTGTGACTCGGCCCTCAGCTAGACCCGCTCTAACTTAAAGCTGAACTCCAGGATAAGCAAATATTTTCTAAATACTAGTAATTAGAGGTGCAGCTAAATAGAAATGTGAAAACCGAAACAAAACCGAAATTAAAAAATTGTCAGGCCGAAACCGAAAATGTTTTTATTTTAATTTTTTCATTTTTTTTATATTTAATTTGTATTTATTTTTTATAAGCTTTAAAAAAATTATATTTCTTTTTATGTATTCATGTTTTATTAAATATTTTTATTTTTTACTTTACTTTTAGGGGCTTCGGGGAAATGTTGGGGGTCTAAACAGACCCCTGATATTTCCCTTTTAAAATAGAAAAAGAGATTGAGTACACAGAGTCCTCAATCTCTCTTTCTGTATCCCCTGTTATCAATGAACAGGAATCCTCTATGAGTGTGCCTGTTCATTGATAACTTGAGAACAGAGTATGTTTACTATATCCACAATCATGAATGAACAGGAGGGGATATAGATCACTTCCGATTCATTCATAATTGGGGACACAGTAAACATACTCTGTCCTCAATTATCTACAAACACTCAGATCACTGACTGCTGGTATGGCTCTCCATCCTGACACTCTGTCAGAGGAGGCTGAGCGAGCGGAGCAGGGAGGAGAGCTCAGTCTCCTGTGACAGCGCGGACTGTCTCCACCCCCACACCACTCTGCCGGGCTGTCACTTTCTCTCCTCACCGCTGGGACACAGAGCAGCGCCCAGCAGGGGAGAATAGAAACCTGGGATGCGCCGATGTATCGGCAGGAAAATGGCACTTTCGGCATGTTTTAGCGGCCGATATATCGGTGCATCCCTACTAGTAATTTGTATACTTACTTGAATCTTGGTATGCTTTGTGTATTTCTTCCAGATCTGTCCAATAATTTAATGTAAATCTTTGCCTCTGTGCAGGAGCTTCCGGGAATAAAGACCAGTCATTGCTGCGTTCTCTTGCTTGCACAGGGTGTCTTTTCTTGTAGCTGCCCCCTCCTGTGGTTTTCTGCAAGCAGCCTGTAGCGAGTGGGGCATGCTGTGCCCCTCCCACAGTTCTACTCTCTGCGCAGATTTGCAAATGTATTTGGTCCGCATGCAAATGTGTCCAAATGCAAACGAATCTGAATGTTTCTTTAACGAAAATTCTTATTCGTCCGAATTTCATTCAAAATTAAACTAAATCAGACTGTTTTTTGGCCAATCAAAGGTTTTTTTTGGCTCTTGTGTGTTGCATTACAGACATGGTCATGTGACGTCCTGTTGTGGATCAATCCAAAATGAAAATTTAGACGGATACCAAATACTAATTTAATTTTGAGTCTGAAATCCGAAAAACTAATGAAATAAACATCTGAATCGATCCGAAACTAAACACATTTTTTGTGGGGTTACATGTCTAATGTAACCCCGGCTGGAGTTCAGCTTTAAAGTAGAACTATGGTCAAACTATACAATTTCATATGCGACATAGCCTCCTCTTGGCTCACTGTTTCTTGGATAGCTAACAATTCCCATAGCCCTGTATATTGTATTCACTGAGAAAGGCATCTAAACATTTTGAATATGTCCATACTTTCAGCTGACACCACTACCTATGAAAGGGCGTTCCACAATTTTACTGCCCTTCACAGTTTTTGATTAAACCTTCTTTTCCTCTAATCTCAGGTGGTGTCGTCGTTCTTTAGGGACCTTTAAATTAAACGTTTATTATCGATTCTCTTCTCAACAGTTTGTACATTGCAATCGTATCCCCTCTTATTTGCCTTTTCCTCAGAGTGAATAAATTACATTTTTGGGGAAAATTTTTTGTTAATGGGAGAACGTAGTTCTACTTTAAAGTAGAATTAAACTCTCCTTTGTTTTTGCATATATCTACTGCTAGCAAGCAGTAGATATATGCAAAAACCTTTTTTTTTAGAAGTTACCAAAATGGTAAAAACATACCTCTGTCTCCGCCGCTTCCTCCCGCCTGACGATCTGAAGTAGCATCCTGCATAGCCGCTCAAGATGGGGTGGGTGCATGCGCAATAGAGATCTTTGGCGGGGAGAAGAGGAGAGACACAGTGGAGCTTAATGCACGCAGCCGGAAGCGTGCACATCGGATAGACACGGTGGAACAGGAAGAGGCATCAGTCTGCGGTGGGTCAGAGACCGGCACCAGTGCTGGAGGGATTGCGGAATACAAGTGGAAGGAAGAAGATGATCAGTTCAAAAGGTATCATTTAAGGTAAGTCCTTAAAGCAGCATGGGGGGGGGGGGGAGGAAAAAACAATCTGTGACTTTAATGTCACTTTAGGTTGTTAATTTCCTTCCCATGTGCCTGTTATAGACATGCAGAATGCAATATGTTTATTTTTATCCAAATAAACAAAGCTTCATTGTGGTTATGCCAAATGCCCGCATTGGATAAGATAAGTGTGTAGTGTTATGTCAAATGTCCACATTGGATATGATAAGTGCGTAGTGGTCATGAGAAATGGCCACATTGGATACGATAAGTGCGTAGTGGTTATGTTAAATGGCCACATTGAATTCGGTAAGTGCATAGTGGTGTTCCCAAGGTGCTCTAAAGCTCCATTTAGCCAAACAGAAATGATGTGCTAGCTCTTTATGTTGCCAGTAATTGAATGATGACGCTGCTTTACACAGGGTTGCCTAGTGATATGTTAGTTCCTACAAAGGATGGGGTCATTTATGTACAAAACTTGCCACTAGATCATAAGTGACCCCATCACCCATGCACTCCTAAAATATGTTTTTGATTATTTATTCCCAAACAGTGAATTACAGGAAGACAGAACATACGCCTTCAGTACAATAAGATATTTTGTTCAGTGAACCAGATCTCCCCCTTTATAATAGGTATGAATGGGTATAAATATTTTATTCTAGCTCTAGGTGGATAATATGTGTGTGGTTTGTCTGAGTAGGTCTCTGTTAATGTTTGCCCTTGTAATGATGATATTATCTCCAGTCTGGAGTCCGTAGACTTGAACGCACTCCGTTTATTAATAGAGGACATTGTGCTTCTTGAAAATCTTTTCTATCGTTGTGTGCAAATACACAGAGGATCCTAATTAAATTGACATAGAGCCATTGTGTGTCTTTAACAAAACACAAGGTGCATTCTGGGAAAAGCTAAGGATGAAGCATGAGTAGGTTTTATGTTGTAACGATAGTCTGTGCATGCTTGGGCTATCAACAACTTCTTGTCTTTTTAGTGTAAAATCAGAGCTTAAGGTGTAAAGCTTGCTGCTTTAAAATCATGCTGGCTATGGCTTTTAGGTCATGGTTGACAAGTTTTGACATTTAACACCTGAAGAGGCCAATGAGACTATTTATATCAAATGTTTAGAACACAAGAGTCCTTTTCCATGTTACACAATTACAGCATGTGTGCTGAGCAATGACAGTTCCACAAAGGTTAAGATGGCGTACTCTGAACACTGCATTAAAGTTGTATTAAACTCTCAAACATATTTTTCAATAATAATTCAGATCAAACAAATATACATTATATTTTTATTTAAACACTTAGTCATCATGTTTCTGAGCAGTTGGCTCCAACTCTGTTAGTTTGGTTTCCCCGAACTTACTGTCCAGTGCAAGATCACAAGGGACAGCACAGTCTCCAGCAGCCGTCCATCTACTAGCTGGGAGAAGGGAGGAAAGAAGAAGAAGGAGACGTGGGGAGCAGAGAACCAGGGAGAGGCTTGCCTAGCTTCTGTGTTGGTGGAGACACACACAGCTTACTAGCACATGTAAAGGTGGCTCCCAAAACATGATATTGGGGCCAGTGCTCAGTGGACCAGCTGATTTTGCAGGAAACTAAAACTTTCAAAGCAGAAAAGTTAATGACAACATGCTATTCTGATCAAGGTGATTGTGTTACCTGTGTGGCTATAAATGCCGAGGTTCCCAATACTCATTCAAACTAAAGAAGTCACTTGGATGAGCAGTGAAATATCTTCAAGGGTACAAGAAGTCCAGTTGAATGTGACTAAATAATACTTGCCATACACCCAGCTATGGACATTAAGCATGCCACACACACCTGGAAGCTCACTTACACATAACTGGTTCCCAGGAGCTTGGCGGGACGCTGGCATGAGCATCCCAGGGAAATGAGTATGGTTCTTACACATGTTCTTACACATGTCCCTGCCTGGCTCTTGGGATACTCTGGCCAGAAAGGGCAAACTTTGTGCAATGCCACTTTGCCTGCGACCCCCACCCACCCCCACATGACCCAAAGAGATGCCGCCTGTGGCAACAGCCTCAGGCTAGCTAATTGTAGAGACAAACAGAATTAAGAGTCTCTGTCAGCCCCCATACTGTCTGTTTCTCCTGTTTAGATCACTCAAACAAATCAGATGCCACTCATCTTGGATGGTCACAGTAATTATAATTTCCACATCCATTAACAGAAACCTATTACCTGTGATACAGATAACGCTGGTTATATTTACTTTATACTGAGGAAGCTGCTGAGTCACTAAAATGTTGAGTATAATTATTGTACTTTGTAGTAATTAGCGATCTTTACAAACATAACCTGGTTTAGTCTCACAATTTTAAAAAAATGGTTAAGTTTAATTACAGTCATGGAATTCATTATCCAAAGTGATTTCAATTTAGGGTTTTACAGATAATATGAGTTTTTGTATTTAGCTTTTAGCAACGCTTTTAAGGAAATCTAACAAATGAATGTAAACATTTCCTCCTTCTTTCAAGCAATAATAATGTGCAAAGGGCAGTTACCCATAACAACCAATCCTAATTCAGTAGACTAAATCAGTTAAGTGTGAGGTGGAAAGATAAATATTAAAATGGCAACTTTGATTTAAAATGGCTTCTGAATTGATTTTTTAATTGCTTCTTTGGTCTCTATTTTTATGCGACATGGTGCCATCGGTAATTTAAGAATCTCGTGACCACTAATAAAGCATGCAAAAATATTCCAAGAAAGTCATGCCAGTCTAAGGACATCCGAGATCACAAAAAGGTCAAATGAAGTCACCAACATCTGACTAGCCAAAAGCAACATATAGCCTGTACAGAATATTTACTTATACTAATGCATATAGCACGCCTTAAAAAAGAACTCCAGGCAAATAAAATCCTAACCCTTGCAGTAGGGCTACCCCCACACAGCGCAGATTAAGTGCTCGTTTTGTCTGGGGAGCTGAAATAAAATATACTCACCCTAACTGCAATCACAGCTGACTCCAACACCAGTCCCTGGAGCCTTGCTCCCCCTATACTCCGTCAGTCTAAGGTCCTGTGAGTCATCACGTTCCATACAGTATATGGGATGTGAGGACACCAAGGGACATTCTGCCGCTTGAGTGGAGGGGGAGACCACTCTGAAGTGATCAATTTAGGAGCCAGCCGGGGGCACGGTTCGGATGAGTATTTGAGTTCCCGCGGCAAAAAGAGCACTGAAAGCAGAACTCCAGGCAAATAAAATCTTAATCCTTGCAGTGGGGCTACCCCCGCACTGCCAGAATTAAGTGCTTGTTTTGTCTAGGGAGCTAAAATAACAAAGTTATACTCACCCGAGCTGCGATCCCAGCTGGCTCCTACACCTCTCCCCTTCCACTCCAATGATGGAATGTCCCTCTAAATCCTCACATCCTGTACACTGTGTTTGACGTGCTGACTCACAGGACCTTAGACCGTTGGAGTGGAGGGGGAGTGAAGCTGAAGGGAGCAGTCTAAGAGCAAGCCGGAATCGTGGTTCAGGTGAGTATAACTTTTTTTTATTTTAGCTCCCTAGATAAAACAAGCATTTAACCCTTAAAGTGCAGGGGTAGCCCCACTGCAAGGGTTAAGATTTTTTTGGCCTGGGGTTCTTCTTAATAAATCAGAACTGCTTATTTAGCATACTTTTGTCTCTTCTTTAAACTACAGTATAGACAAAAATAGATTTGGCCTCACCATCTGAGGACAGGTAACTGTTAGACATGTGCAGGGCAAAAAAAATTGTTTTCTGATGAAACAAACAACGAGCCTCCGAAACCGCACACTGAAAATCCAGAACGAGCGGCAGTCATATCGTCCGCTGGCGCGTTCTGCGCTTGCACGCTGCCATCTTTGAGTGGATCTTGGTGCATACCAAGATCCACTCAAAGATGGCGGCATGCAAGCGCAGGTGGTCGATATGGCCGCCGCTCGTTCAGCGTGTGATGTCAAACTGGAAATGCACAAACAAGCAGCGACCATGTCAGCCGCCGGCAGTTCTGCGCTTGCGTGCTGCCATATTTGAGTGTATCTTAGTATACACCAAGATGGCGGAGCCCATACGTTCGGAGTATACCAAGATAAACTCAAAGATGGCGGGCCCCGGCTCGCTCTGCAAACAAATTTATTTACGCCCGAATATAGTTTTAGTATATTCCGGCATATAATAAATTTGTTATTTTGGATTCGGACGAACCGCCGCATCATCTGAATTTTGTTGATTTGCAGGTTCGTCTGAATCCGAATGCACATGTCTAGTAACTGTACCTGTATAGATAATTCCATGACAAGGGGTATATAAACCCTCTCTATGAATTTCTCTTATTTGCTCTCTTTTGTTTTTTTACATATAACAATGAAAGCATTTTGTTATATTTGTCTGATAAGTGCATAAAATACTTATTTGATTCTACCAAAAATCCAGTGCTATCTAGTGTCTTGTCCACTCTATCTTAAGAAATGTTATCAGCCCTGTTATTAAATTTTTTTTTATAAATGCACACTTCTTCATAAAAGAAAAAGTGTGTTGTTTTTTTTGTATTGGAGCCAGTTAAACATTGCAACCACGATCAGTGGATAGCGGGTGCAATCCTCTGGCTCATGCAGACTGTTCCTTCTGTCCATGTCCATACTGAGAAATTGCATAAATGAAATAATATGATAAAGATTAGCGGATCAATGAATCAGCAATATGTTACTGATTGTTGATTTAACACTATTTACTATTAGAAAATGAAACAAATTCCCCAAAATGTATTTTTTAAAAGGGAATGCTACTGGTGTATAGCCAGCTTAAAGGAGAACTATGGGGTCAGTGTTTTTCCCCATAGTTCTCCTTGGGGTAACGGGAGGACACAAACTAGCATCCTCCCGTTACCCTAAGCTCAGTATACCGCGAGCTACAGCTCGCGGTATACTGAGACGCCGCACCTGGAGCGGATCCCGACTTAGATGACGGGATCCGCCCAGCTGCGTGAGTGACAGCTGGCTCTGCCTATCTAGAGGCAGAGCCAGCTGTACCCACCCCCTCCCCCGTCCGTTCCGCCAGTCAGCGCTGGCAGATCGGAGTGGGGAGAGGGGAATCCAGCCCCTCCCCCTGTCACGGCAGAGAGCCGTGACAGGATCGAGAAGTGAGCGAACCTGGGATGTGTTCGCTCACCTCCCGATCTACTGAGCCGACCTGTGACAGTCTCATTGTCACAGGTCGGCTTAGAACTATGAGATGAGTGGAAATCACTCATGTCATAGTTCTCCTTTAAGTGCTGCTGGGACGGACTAATTTAAAGTGACAAGCTCACATTGCTTACTTTCTTGATCTCCCCTTTGGCAGTCTATCAGATTTTTTTCAAAACCACAGGAACACTTTAAACAGTATCAGTTTCCATGTGAGTGACAAAGACTGACGGATACATCTAAAAAAAACACAATAATCCTTTTTTTTTTTCTTATACAATCAAATCATATAAGACCTTTATCAAGACGAGGGCCATAAAAACCATCTGTGGGAAGGGAGCGTTATTTAAGAGATGAAATTTGAAGATTGAAGGGTTGCCTTTTTCGTGGATTATAAAATAACTGAATATGATTCAGTGACACAATCCTGGAACAAAAGCGGTGACATTTAAATACACATCAAGCAAAGCAACGGTATATCAGTAATCAATAGCAGTTTAATTGCAAATGTTCTTATGCGCTGAGGAATTTTTAACAAAAAATGATTGAATTGAATACCAACTAGTGTCTGAAGGGATACATGTTCACTTTAAAGTGATATTAAAGCCAAAAGGTTTTTAAGCTCTTTCAAATGATGATTACATGACTTACAATGGATGCTGCTCCTTGATGTTTAAGTTTTAGCTTCCTGCAGAATCAGCTGGTCCCCTAAACACTGATCCTAAAATCCTGTTTTAGGGTGGCTTCTTTCTCTTGCAGGGCCCTATGGAGCCACCCTTGTGTGCTAGTAAGCTGTGTGTCTCCACATTTACACAACAGCAAAACGTTGTGTCCCTGTGCCTTTAAGGAGGTTGGGCTGCCTCCTGGCGTGAGTTCCAAGATGGAGACTCTCATAGGTTAGAGTTAGGACCGCACTATATGGAGGTGCCTTGACGAGGCAGTGTGGCTTTCACATGCAGAAGACGTGTATCTAAAACCTCTTTTTTTAATCTTAGCTGTTAGACAGGTTTTTTTGTATGCTGGCTGGTTAGTGTGCTGGGAAACTTTTTGCTGTTGTACTGTATAAAGCCCTTCCATGTGCATCTTGCTTGAAAGCTGGTTATGAGTTGATGAGTGTGTTTGCCATTTGTTTTGCTCCACATTCACACAGACACAGCAGGACAAGCTACTCTCTGCACAAATTCTTCTCCCCTCTATTCCCTCTTCCCTTCTCCAAGCTAGTAGATGGACAGCTGCTGGAGACTGTGCTGTACCTTGTGATCTTGTACTGAACAGGAAGTTCAGAGAAGCTGAGCTGAGAGAGTTAGAGGCAATTTTTTGGATTCATGATGACTGTATGTTTTTGGGCAAAAATGTAAAGAAATACTTTAGAAATGATTTGTTTGATCAAGATTCAATAGTGAAAAAGGTTTGAGGGTTTAATACTACTTTAATCTCTGTTTATAGTTAGTTCATCTGTTGGTTTATTTTGTGTGCTTCCTGCTGCCTGTAACGTGATAATTAAATGATGCTGGAACAATGCTGATTCTTTTATATGTCCCAAACCTGCCAACTTCCTGAATTTTCAAGAAACTACCCCACTCTCAGAATGTTAGTTCCTGAATTT
The DNA here is from genome assembly GCF_000935625.1 of Nanorana parkeri. Lineage (NCBI taxonomy): Eukaryota > Metazoa > Chordata > Amphibia > Anura > Dicroglossidae > Nanorana > Nanorana parkeri. The sequence goes on from NW_017307846.1 coordinate 94,754, forward strand.
TGTGTCCTCCATCGTCTCTTGTTTTTAGACATGTAATAATTGTAAATCTCTGATGTTTCATGTTACCTTGAGAAGTATAAAAAAAACATAAAAAGACGTGAAGCTAGTATATCACTGCCCCTGTATAAGACTTTGCACATGATGATATTGTTTAAATGGACTGTATAGTATTTTTGTATATCTTTCTATATTAATTAAGTCCAGAGCTAAAACATTTTTATTTTTTTTAATTGTTTAGACTGGTAAATATGTAATATTGCATACAAATATGTAATATATATAATCTGCAGCCAGTAGGAGGTGCATTCAGATCAATTTTACACTATCTTTGTTGTTTTTTGTTTTGTTTTTTTATTTTAACAATTGCTGTAAATAGACTGTAATGTTATCTGTTGTTCAGATGAGTCAAAGAATGGGCACGCCCCTCCTAGTCTATGTTGATATGACTTTGTATAAAGTTTTGGTTAGACAAAGATAGAAAGTGATCAGCAACTGCTGGGTTTTCTTAGAAGAGTAGTATGCTCAACAAACACTGTATCATGAAAGTACCCTGTATAAAACCTTATCTGTAAAATACATTTTTTTCATAAAAAATATATTAAAAAAAAATCAAAGGACAGTTTAAAAAACATACAAATTAAAAATGTAAATAAAACTTTCGTAATTCCCCTTAAAACATACCTTAAGAATGTTAGTTTAAAGAGCATCAGATTCAGCACATATTTACTTAGTAGTTGAAGATCCTTTGTAGGGTCTGCTTAGATGACCTGGGTTCACACTTTATTCTATTGCCTGTACATATACTGGCATACACTATACAAACCCAAAGTAGATATGGAGGCAATCACGGGTCTTGCAGTCAAGATAAGTCAAAGCATCAGCATTTTATTGTCAATGTTTCAATGGAGCTTAGTCTTTCTTTATCAAGACTTCAAGTGTCAAGACATCAAGTGGCTTGATAAAGATGGACTGAGCTCCATCAAATCATTGACAGTAAAATGCTAATGCTTTGACTTATCTCCACTGCAAGACCTGTGATTCCCTTTACAGGTGAAACTCGAAAAATTAGAATATCGTGCAAAGTTCATTTATTTCACTAATGCAACTTAAAAGGTGAAACTAATATATGAGATAGACTCATTACATGCAAAGCAAGATAATTCAAGCCGTGATTTGTCATAATTGTGATGATTATGGCTTACAGCTCATGAAAACCCCAAGAACCCCAAATCCACAACCTCAAAAAAGTAGATTATTACATGCAATCAATAAAACAAGGATTGTACATAGAACAATATCGGACCTCTGAAAAGTACAAGCATGCATATGTACTCAGTACTTGGTTTGGGCCCCTTTTGCAGCACTTACTGCAATTACTTTTGCATGATATTCTAATTATTCGAGTATCACCTGTAAATCTACTTTGTGTTTGTATAGTATTAACCAGTTTATGTATGGACACTACAATACAGTGTGAACCCAGGAGTGCCTCTAAACCTACTTTGAATTTGTATTGATATTTCTTTGTGGTTGAGCACCCAGGCATTTCTCCTACAAATAGAGTGTGGTGTCTACCCTTGAGACTGGCATATACTATACCAAAAAACTACTGGGGGAGACATATCTATTTTTTGTCCAACAGCAATACTTCCCAGAGCAAAAGCAGTGAGATTATGAGACAGTGTTGTAATAAATTCACAGTTTAATTCATAAATTCCACCATGTGATGCTCAATGTTAGCAGCCCAGACTAGTGCTTAATTGATGTGATAAATTGGTCCCAAGATGGTTATAAAATTGTTAGAGTTGATATTCCAGGATTGCAATTGCAAGTTTCACAAACTGTAAACACAACCCAGACACTTTGCTAAACAAGACAGAGCCTAATATTCACTGGACAGATTCCTTATTGTCACCCGCTTGCTAAATCTCCTCATAAGGGGCTGTTTTGTGAATACTGGAGAAAAGACAATAAGTACAAAAGTGGAATTGTTGGCCATACTGACCAATAGGAATTCTTGTTTAATGTTTTCATAAAATAAAAGGTGAAACCTTCTTAGATGCTTGTCGCTTTACCTGTATACCAAGTAGGGGATAAGGTGTGGCTCTCTACCCAGAATCTCCGGTTATCCTGCCCTTCTAGGAAGTTGGGTCCTCGTTTTCCTGGTCCATTTTCTATCAGCAGGATCATCAATGCTGTGGCAGTCCGATTGGAGCTGCCTGCATCATTAAAGATACACCCTGTCTTTCACGTCTCTCTGTTGAAGACCTATCGTGCTAACCCTTTTCCAGGTCGGGTACCTATTCCTCCTCCTCCGGTTCTGGTGAATAACGATGAAGAATATGAAGTCCAAGAGATCCTGGATTCCCGTAGACGTTACGGTGGCCTGGAATATCTCGTCCACTGGAAGGGATACGGTCCCGAGGAGCGTTCCTGGGAGCCTGCCGGTAATCTCCACGCTGCTGCCAAAGTACGTGCGTTCCATCGGAGACATCCTGACAGGCCTTCCCAGGTTCGCGTCCAGAGGCCGCTCCTTGGTGGGGGGCTCTGTCGTGCGACCAGGGGTGCCCTCTTACCTGGGGTCCGGCGGGTGCGACGGAGATCGTAGGGTCCTTCTTGGGGTGAATTGGTGCCCGGCGGCGTGCTGCAATTGGGTTCCAATCCCGCAAACAGGGGGACTTTGCTCCTTCCCTAACATAATAACTCAGCCCACCATGGATCCCGCGGGAACACCCGAGACCATGACTTACCTCCTGCAACAAGTTGCAGGCATGATGCAGGCTCTTCAAGAACTGCAAGCAAGCCACGAGACTGTGTTGCAAAGGATCAAAACGCTGGAGCAACGCACTACAGAGGCTACTGCGTTACCCTCCTGGCCTCCTACTACTCCTCCACGCATGTTCGAAGTCGTGACACCTGAGCCGCCTGTGGCCTTGCCCGAGAGGTTTGCTGGTCGACGCAAGGACTACCAGATGTTTATTTCTTCATGCGAACTACTGTTCTCCTTAAAACCCCGCACCTATGTTACGGACTACGTTAAGGTGCGTACCACAATTTCCTTGCTTTCTGGGCCTCCTCAAACCTGGGCTCATCAGTTGTTGCATAGTGACAGCCCAATATTAAGTACCTGGGAACCATTTGTAAATGCCATGAATGTTTTGTATGATGACCCCCTGCGTTCTGCTACTGCCCTTAATACCCTTCGGTCTCTGCGACAGGGGAGGAGACCAGTGGAGGATTACACTATCGAGTTCAGGGAGGTAGCACTTGATACCGCATTAAATGATGTTGCGCTGATTGACCAGTTCCGTATTGGTTTATCCGATCAGCTAAAAGATGAATTGGCACGGATCGGTATACCCCCTACTCTGGAGGAATTAATTATCTCGGTGACCCACCTGGATCGCCGTTTTCGTGAGAGAAGGCAAGAGAGACAGAGTTCCTTGCCAGCGCCACATTACTCACCAAATACCACAAATTTGCAGATGTGTTTGAGAAGAAGGGAGCCGATGTCTTACCAGCGCACAGGGCATATGACTGTCCCATCAACCTTCTACCAGGAGCCCCTTTACCCAATGGTCGACTCTACAACCTGTCAGAACCTGAGACCAAGGTCTTGAAAGAGTACATTGATGAGAGCCTAGCTAAAGGATTTATACGCCCATCCACATCACCAGTAGGTGCGGGTATCTTTTTTGTAGGGAAAAAAGATGGCGGTCTCCGACCCTGTGTGGACTATAGGGCTCTAAATTCCATTACCATAAATAATCGCGACCCACTTCCACTTATTCCTGATCTGCTGGATAGGGTAAAGGATGCCCAAGTATTCACTAAGATCGATCTCGGGGGGGCCTATAATCTCATCCACATCCGAGAGGGACATGAATGGAAGACAGCCTTTCGTTCCCGCTTTGGTCATTACGAGTATCTCGTAATGCCGTTTCGGATTATTGGCCACGTTCCAGTGTTTCATCAATGAAGTATTCAGGGATCTCCTAGACACCTTCCTAGCAGGCCCCAGCTGAGGCCGCTCACTTACCTCTTCTAAACGGGCTTTGTTACTTTCAAAACAATGTCTACGTACTAACTGCATCCCGGGTGCCTATTATGCAACACCACCATGACAACCCAATGGCTGGACATCGTGGAAGTCGTAACACCACGAAACTTATCCAACGCCAATTCTGGTGGTCCTCTCTAGCTTCTGATGTGCAGTCCTTTGTGAGTACCTGTACAGTGTGTGCCCTTAATAAACGACCCAGTACAAAACCTGCTGGCTTGTTGCAACCATTGCCTTTACCAACCCAACCCTGGAGAGACATTGCAATGGACTTTATACTCGAGTTACCGCCCTCCCATGGCTGTAACACGATTATGGTGGTTGTAGAGCATATCTTCCGGATACATGGCCTCCCAAGTTCCATTATCTCGGATCGGGGCTCCCAGTTCACTTCCCGCTTCTGGTCCCAGTTCTGTCGCAGTCTCCGCATCACACGGAGTATGTCCTCTGCTTACCACCCCCAGTCCAATGGACAGACCGAGAGGACTAACCAAACCCTTGAACAGTACCTAGGCTGTTATTCCTCCCACCTGCAGGAGGACTGGGTGGAACACCTACCCCTGGCAGAGTATGCCTATAATAATCAAAAGCATACTTCCACTGGATTTTCTCCTTTCTATGCCAACTATGGGTTTCACCCACCCACCTTTCCCGACCTCCCTTCTGTCATTCCAGTGCCCAACAGCAACAGAAGATTCAGGCGGATTGCCGACGCAGGCCTTCACCTGTATACCAAGTAGGGGATAAGGTGTGGCTCTCTACCCAGAATCTCCGGTTATCCTGCCCTTCTAGGAAGTTGGGTCCTCGTTTTCCTGGTCCATTTTCTATCAGCAGGATCATCAATGCTGTGGCAGTCCGATTGGAGCTGCCTGCATCATTAAAGATACACCCTGTCTTTCACGTCTCTCTGTTGAAGACCTATCGTGCTAACCCTTTTCCAGGTCGGGTACCTATTCCTCCTCCTCCGGTTCTGGTGAATAACGATGAAGAATATGAAGTCCAAGAGATCCTGGATTCCCGTAGACGTTACGGTGGCCTGGAATATCTCGTCCACTGGAAGGGATACGGTCCCGAGGAGCGTTCCTGGGAGCCTGCCGGTAATCTCCACGCTGCTGCCAAAGTACGTGCGTTCCATCGGAGACATCCTGACAGGCCTTCCCAGGTTCGCGTCCAGAGGCCGCTCCTTGGTGGGGGGCTCTGTCGTGCGACCAGGGGTGCCCTCTTACCTGGGGTCCGGCGGGTGCGACGGAGATCGTAGGGTCCTTCTTGGGGTGAATTGGTGCCCGGCGGCGTGCTGCATGTGTGCACATGAGCGCATGCATGACATGCGTGCGTGACGTGCGCATGTGGCAATGCCGTGGCTTCTTAGTTGCTTTGGGTGCTGGTCATTGCCGGGGAGGGCCTTGCAAGCACTCCTTCTCTCCCAGCCATCCCATTGGTTCGCAGGGACCTGTGGCTTCCTGTTGCCCAGACAACGGGGGCGTCGCTGGTCCCTGCTGGGTTTAAATTCCATCCAGAGCCAAGCCTTGTTGCTGAGTTATATTGCCATTCCCTAAGCAGCGACAACGCCTCATTTCCTGTTTCCTGCCTCCCTTCCCTGCTATTCGGATTTCCCGGTTATCGACCCCTGGCTTGCCTCACCGTTTATGATACTCGCTGCCTGACTCGACCCGGACTGTACTCTGACAACCCATTTTGGATTATCCTTTCTTGTACCTCAGCCTGGACTCTCCTTCTGGGATTGTTCCCTGCAATTGGGTTCCAATCCCAAAACAGGGGGACTTTGCTCCTTCCCTAACAATGCTATTGACAAGAACTTGAGTTCTAATTACTATTCTCTAGTTTTTATTAATATTTTCTTTTGGCACTAAATTAATTATACCATGGGCCCCATAGTTTTTTTCAATTCATGCCCCCACCCCCCACCAGTAAAGTTGGATGATATATAAGGGTCAGTGTAAATAGACATTTAAATTTTTCTTCTGACATGGGTTTGTGAAACTTTTTGCGGGATTTAGAATGCGGCGTTTTTATTGTGGATTGGAATTTATACAGCAAACTGTTCTTTGCAAATTACTTAATGATGGTGAAAGATAATATTGAAACAATACTTCCAGGTACAGGGAGAGTGCATGTGTATTGTGTATGATTGTTTGACAGTCTGAAAAGAAAACTTTTACTGAGAGCAATACAAAAAAAAAGACTTGCAAAGCAGAAACAGACTGGGAATAGCACTGAAATGCAGAAAATCTTGACATCCCCATGGGCCCCTCTAAAGTCTGGGGCCCCAGGCAGCCACCCATTCTGTCTTTATTATAATCCACCACTGTGTACCTTTGATTGTGATATGTTTGGTTACAACAAAGACCCCTGAATATTATTTACAATGTTGGCAAATATCGTGTTGGTAAATAAAATACTTCTCTGTTGCTGGTGGGAGTGGATGAGTTTAATTTGAACATCAATTCAAGCTTTACAATGCACTAACTGCCACTGATTGCTGCCATCCTCTGCTATCTCTGCTGGTGTCACTTCCTTTGCATTGTTCCCATTTAATTATGGTAATTTTGCAATGAATGCAATGATAACAACGCAGCCAGCATAAAATAAAAATCTAAATATTTCTATGGAACTAATTAACAAGTCATGAATGTACACAGGAAAACATGGCTGTATCTCCGGGGATCATCTTGTATTAATATCTGAGACATGTCACAGGCTTTCACACTGATTAGACGTATTAGAATATTAAGGAGAAACAGTTTAATATTTTCAGTGAATACCTATTTTGACTTAGTATTTTAGCATTCATTGGAAAAAAATTTGCAGGTAGGTGCTAGATATGTCTTATTTTCATGAGCATAATTCATGTACACATTTGTAGGTGAGCCCTCTTTATTGCCACTTCCTCTTTCTGTAAAAGCCAAGAGATGAAGCAATAGATGTAATTGCAATGAATTCCTTGGAATTCAATTTGGGCTAATACAAAGTATCTGCATCCAGTTTCCAGTGTGACTGCAAAGCTAGAGACTAGAGACTAGGGATGTTCAGATACCAGTGCAGATACTTGGCATTTTCACAAGAACTACCAGGGTTGCAGAAGTTGCAGCGGTGACTGGGCACGGGCGCTCAACCGAGGTTCTGAGATCATTAGTCTGTATTGTTTCACATGACACTAAATAAAAATGTATCAGTAATTGTATCTGTGAATACTTGGACAATGTACTTGGTCTAGAAAAAATGGTATTGGTGCATCCCTAATATATTCAGTATATATTGTGTGTATATATATATATATATATTACATATATATAATTCTCTAGTCTAGTCTTGGAGCTGAAAACATAGTCTGTACTTGTGCTTGTACCAAGTACGGTACTTGGTATCTGAACATCCCTACTAGAGGCATATATTTATTACAGATTAAATTCCCTATGAGGTCTACATTGACTATTGTCAAGATACTAGGGCTTTCAGGATTTCTGATAAACCCTGATGAAGGTAGCCCCTTGGAACCCCTGAAATGTGTTGACCTGGCCTTTTTTCCCCAAATGCAACAATAGATAACCTTGAACTGAACAAAATCTTCTGGGGTTCTTCTCTGTATTCCTCTACTAAGCCAAGAGATGAGAGGCACTTATGTTTAAAATTATATGATTTCTCATATAACAGTCTCTCACCAACTTAACTGGATACTAGATTCTTGACACCAAGTTAAAGAGAATATTTAGCACCCCCTTTTAGTGCCAGCTGGTCTGCGTAAAAAACAACAGTCAGACAATCACTCCCGTTCTCCATGGGTAGCAGCCAAACTTGGTGATTTGGTGTCACTGTTAGCTCTTTACACTGGCCTCTGGGCTTCAGGGTCTGGAGAAACAGCCCTACACATAACATGCTGTGATGTCTGTGATGGATGCGCCTGGTCCGAACCCACTGTACGTCAGTCACAGGTGACTACACGCAGGTCTGAACTAAGCCGTCACAAGGGCGTGGCGATAACACTCTCAGTCTCACCCTGCACAGAGATTTCTTAGCTCACGGGACAACAATCTCAGACCAGCAGACTGAGAGCGGTCGTCACTAGGGTGGGTTAACTCAGCAGTTAACCCTTTACACTCTGTAACGGTGTGTGCCTGCTCCTGGGTAACACTGTGTCACAATGCAGTCAGTAAGCCGATAAACTTGTAGAGGCTGGAGTCCAAAAGTCCTTAGCAGGGAAATTTATTGTACTCAGTTAGTGGCAACTTTTTCACAAACAGCACTGAGTCTTCTCAAGCCAGCTAGTAACAAAAATACATAAACAAAAAGCTCATCGCTGTCAGAGATCTACCTACACATAGAAAACAGTTTCACCCTCACTGAATAAAGGTGCCAAGCTAAGCCTTTAAACACCTGCCAAACAAACAAAACATTTTCTCAGGTCTCACTATACCTCTAGTGCAGCAGCCTCGGAGGTCTGTGTTTCACAGTCTCTCTCTTCCCAGTGACCTGTTAGCTGCATCTCCTTTTAAACCTTCTGTCCACACCGTTTAGGTGAGTTAACCCATTTTGTAACTGACCGCCTGTTTCAACCTATTGCTAACAAAGTAACCAGCAATTACCTCACCCCGTGACCGGTACAATCTGTCACACACCAAACGATTGCTGCCACCAAATGTGTTAACGGACACATGAACCAATCCCAGCAAGTGCTGTGACAATTCAAAAACGTACACAAAGCCTATGATACCGCTGTCCTTTCAGACAGGAATGTGACAGGTTTTACTATACGGTAGCGCTCTTCACAGAGGCAAGGATACCTTTAAGTGACATTAAACCCTCAGATTTTTTAACATAAACCCATACTGTAATGTGTGCCTTACTGTAATCCATGGTAACTTATTTAAAGCGAAGAGATAAGCTTAACAATTTTTAAGATTATCTTTTAATAAAATAGACGGTGCAGAAAAATATACAGAAAAAATACTATAAAGGAGAGACAAATATGTAACAAAGTTAAAAAAAGGGGTAATAAAAAGAGAATACTTAACAGTTCTGGGTTTATGAGTTCTGGCAGAGTCCAATTCACTAAACAAAAGATGGATCTGCGTGGCTCTTCTCCAAGCAAGGCTTGCAAGGATGATTTGTGAATGTTAAAGAGAAACTCTTCTTGGAGCTTTGGCGTTACGAGTTTCTTGATTTTGCGAGAGTTCCTTCTTCTTGATGTTTAAACAGGAGCCTCTCTAGCTGCCTCTGCATCATCTCGGATGGCTATGGCTTTACGATGTCCTCTATGCTCCCCCCAAACTGCTAAATTTCATATCTAAGATTATAGTGGAATACTGATAAACAATACTGTCTGACAACCCCTAAATTATTAAGCATCATGAAAGTAGCTTTACATTAAAACCAAACTTGCCATATATATAAATTATGGTTGGGACAGGAGGATTAATGGGGCTTGTCAAGCCTCTGACCATTATAACCAGTCCATTCTTGGTATGTATGGTTTTGTCTTGGCGAGACACAGCTATTTGTGAAATTAATTTTACAATAACACTGGCCGATTCCAAGTTATGAAATTGGGTTGATAGTTTATCTCAGTTTTATGATTAACTGTGATCCCGAGGTCACCTGGGTCATTAAAGGGTTTCTAAACCCTCTGGGTTTTTTTGCATATATCTACTGCTAGCAAGTAGTAGATATATGCAAAAAGTTAAAAAAAAAAAAAAAACATTTAAAAGCGGTTTAAACTTACCCCTGTCTTCGCAGCGCACTCCTGTCCGAAAATCCGAAACTGCTCGGTCGGCCGCAAAGCATCTTGGGGCGGGCGCATGCGCAGTCCGTATTTTCGGCCGGGAGATGAGGAGAGACGCAAGGTAAGTCTATGGACGCGTGCAACCGCATGCAGACACCGTGGGACAGGAAGTACCAGCAAGGAGAGGAGTCAGCGCTGGATCGGAGACCAGCCGCAGCGCTGGAGAGAAGGCTGAAAAGGACAGGAAAGAAGAGGAAGATCGGATCAAGAGACATCATTTAAGGTAAGTGCTTTAATTAACATTGGGGGAGGGGAAACAAATTTGACTTTAATGTCACTTTAAAGTTACCAGGCCCCCTTGTGTTTGCCTAAACCTGTCAAATGCTAATGTATGTGTGGTTTGCAATTATGCTTGGTTGACTTTTTATTAGGGGTTGCCATAAAAGAGGTTAAAAGGGTAATTCTGTTATCTCACAAATGAATTCGGAATGAGGACTATAAAGATCACAAGCCAGATTAGCAGATCTCTGTTTTTTGGAATTTGAAGAGGCCTGGCAAACTGAGGGCAGCCTGAGGACACTTAAACTGAATTGAAGGCTGCATTTGTTCTAAGATGAGAGAAAAGAGAATTTCATAGTTAGTATTGATAGGCTCAAACCTCATTATTGTCACAATGTCCACCATGGCTCTCCTGCAAGAGCTTTTTATGCCTCCACACTACGTGGCACCACTGAACCAATCAGATAATGGTCTAAGCTTCCAAATCAAGTGCCCTGATTTCATATGCTGCATGTTTGTTAAAGGTCAGTGTAACTGAGAAAGCATTGAAGCCAGAGATAGAGAGAATCTAGCATTTTCAGAAGAAGGTTAGCTATGAATGTGTACATATTTCTCTCAGTACAAGTTTTCTTTTAGTACCCATTGCAGGAGCTTCCACTGTTAGCCTCATTTGACGCAGCATTTGGTGTGCACCCAACTGTAGGCTAAAAGTCTTAACTTAACTGTAGTAGTAGGGGGCATGTTGTCAATCTCCTTAGCTACTGTGCTCCTTCTTTTCTATTCCTCATAGTGAGCTTGAAAACTGGTAATTCTGTGGATGGCCTTCTGTTTACTTCTGGATGTGACAGCCAACCCCATACAGCCTCTTCCTGTCCAGCCAGGCTGTCAGGAACATACTCCTCGGTGATTCTAAAGATGCCGCAATCCCTGTTGGGAATTGTAGTTCCTGGGTGCCTACACACAGTACTAAAGTGTGACAAGTGTGCACCTCAACTACCTGCCCATAGCTCAACGAGACTAAAGCTGGCCATGCATTAGTCATTTTTAGAATGTTCCTTCAATGTTTTAATGCTTAATGGGGTCTAACCATCATCCATTTTCAACCATAGTGACCAGGAAAATCAGAAGAACAGTATGGAAACTTTTTCTCATTTCTTATCTGAGCAAACAAAATTTTAACTGTGACTGTGATTTTCATTCGGGAAAAATCATGCATATTGTAATGCGCATGAGTTAGGGACAAAAGAAACCTGTTTAATACGTCTGGGTTTCCATTCAAGTAGTCAAACTTACAAACAAAATTAGTTCCGATGATCTGGCGAATGATTTCAAATGAACATTCTAAATAATTCTAACAGTGTATGGCCAGCTTAAGCTTTCTAACAAAGCAGCTAAGGTCATCTGGCCTTAACTTTTAAAATACATTTAACCAGCTTAAGATTTTCTGTGTAGGAGATACATCCTAAAAAAACTTCAACAAAGATTTTAGGATGTTCCTCCGACATGCAGCTCCGTGCAATGCACTCCTCCCCCTTAGGACACTATCACTGGCTGTCATAATGTAATTTTAAATGGAACTAAATCCCTCAAAAATGTATACTTTTTATTTATAATAAACTTATTGCCCATAATACTTTCCTGTATTAAAAGGGGTCTAGACTCCAGATAGAGAGACATAATCCTGCCCCTGTACAAAGCATTAGTAAGACCCCATCTGGAATATGCAGTTCAGTTTTGGGCACCAGTTCACAAAAAGCATGTTGTGGAACTGGAGAAAGTGCAGGGAAGGGCGACTAAACTCATAAGAGGCATGGAGGAGCTCAGCTAGGAGGAAAGATTAAATGACGTGAATTTGTTCTCTCTGGAGAAGAGGCGATTAAGGGGGGACATGATCACTATGTATAAATACATAAATGGTCCATATAGTGAGCTTGGTGCCAAATTATTTACTTTTTGTCACTGCAAAGGACAAGGGGGCACTCTTTGGAAAGAGGTTTAACCTTTGTATACGGAAAGGATTCTTCACAGTTAGAGCTGTGAAAATGTGGAATAGACTCCCCCAGGAGCTAGTTCTAGCGAGCTCAGTTGATTGTTTTTAAAAAAATGTATTCCTAAATGCACAGAATATTACTAGATATTGAGTTCTTATAGGTATATTAAGCATCAGAAAAAGTTGATCCAGGGAATATCCGATTGCCTTATGGTATCAGGACGGAATTTTTTTCCCCTGTTGGAGCAAATTGAACCATGCTTTATAGGGTTTTTTTGCCTTCCTCTGGATCAACAGTGGGTAATTGTGGGCATAGTGTTCTGTAGGCTTAGAACATAGGCTTTTCTTCTTTCTTTTTTTCATATCTCTATAGGTTGAACTCAATGGACTTGTGTCTTTTTTTCAACCTGACTAACTATGTAGCTAAAAAAAGGCCCATAGTGGAAATGTAAAAATTGCTCTGGTCTATAAGGACTAAATAGGTACCAGGGCTGAATTGGTTAAAGTATTACTTGGGAAAAAGAACAACATTAGGCACTGACCTGGGGCTGGGTTGGGGCAGTGTGCAGGGGCATGAATTAATAATTATTTTGATACCTGGAGTTGGGCTTTAAACCATGTAAAATTCCTTGTGGGTGCATTGTGAAAAGTACTAAAATGCCATGAATACACAAAGAGCTTTGCTAAAAGGGGAGATAAATAAGCATTTTTGGCAAAATGTTTGCAACGGGAATGTGATTACTACTGAGCAACTTAGAGACATAGAGAGAAATATCAGAAAAATACCAAGTTAGAGAGGACATTATTTGCACTTTAGATATTAACTAAGATGCCTCCTATTCTGGCCGTAACGAATGGTGCTAGCTGGCAAGAGTCACGATGCCTACTTAAAATGTGCTTTCCGTTGCCTTTTTAAATTAGTGTAACCCTCTGGCTTTGGATAAGCCTTCAGCCATTCTGTAATGGCGTTCTGTGACTTCTTTAAATCATCTCTATCATACTGCACATGCTGCGATGTGTGTGTCATGTTCAAGCAGCAGTCATGAGCTGCCTTAGCTCTCTTAAAGGAAAAGTTAATCAAAAACTAATATACCAGTCATGAATTATAGTATATGTAAATGCAATCACTATAACAGGGGCGCCCACAATTTTTCGTCTGGAGATCTACTTTTCAAATGACGAGCTCAATGAGATCTACCAATGCAATAACAGCTGCATTCAGGAATGGGAGGGGGCGTGGCAGTGCATTGAAGTCAATGGCACCGCAGCCACGACCCCAGTGCAATCGCTGCACCAGGAATGCAAGCACATTAGTGCCTGTGTTCCGGTCCAGTGCCATCTGCATAAATGCTGCATTTTTGCAGATCACGCTGGACTGGAACGCAGGCATTAATGTGTCTATGTTCCGGGTGTGGGCGATCAGACTGAGGGCGGGGGGCGTAGCTGTGGTGCCATTGACTTCAGTGCACCGCCACGCCCCCTCCCGCCCCTGAACGCAGGGAGCCGGCCGGCTTGCATTCCAATGCGTTCTAGAGGCCGAACATTCTGGAGCGCAGACTTTGTGGTGTGAACCGGCCCTCTTTTCTCTCCCCCACGCGCTCTCTCCTCTCTCTCTCCCCTGTTTCTATCTGCTGTCTATTCTCTCTCTCTGCTGTCTCTTCTTTCACTTTCTCTGCTGTCTCTCTCCTGTCTGTCTTTTCTTACCTCCACTGCAGCAGCTTCCCAAGTCTCCTCTCTCCCTCCTGTCTGCGGCGTCTGACACATTCAGCCGCATGAGCACCGCGGGAGGACAGGACACAGGTCAGTGAGCCAATCGCGATCTACCAGTGTTCGCATTGCGATCTACTGGTAGATTGCGATCTACCTAATGGGCACCCCTGCACTATAAGCTTTGACATGTTCATGTTTTTTTTTAAATGTTTAAAAACTGCAGCCTTCATTTGAGTATGCAATGAAGGTCTTTCTGCAGGCACTTCATGTTATAGGATCACAAGGCTTTGCCTCCCATTTGTGTTCCTGTGTTGTCTCTCACTCTCTGAATAAAGACTACAAGGGGCAAAACTGCAGGTATTAATATAGCACTAACAATTTACACAGCACTTTACATATTGCACATTCACATCAGTCCCTGGCCTCAAGGAGCGCACAACCTAATATTGCTTATTTTGGGCCAATTAACCTTTCATCATGTCTTTGGAGGGTGGAAGGAAACCCATTAAAGCACAGGAAGAACACACAAACTCCTTAAAGATAGTGTTCTGACCAGCTTTTGAACTGGAGACCACCACTCCTGCAAGGCAGAAGTACAATTACTAAACCACTGTGCTGCCCACAGCCACTGTGCAGGTATGTGGTCCACTGTTGTTCTCATCAGTCAACTCTTCGTGGAAAATTACATGCATTGTGGTTAGAGTACACCCATGTATACATGAATAGTCTATAAAAAGGCTGCAGGAGATCAGCAGCAAAAAAAGAAGCAACAAACAAACATAAAAAAAGTATCTTATTGAAAAAATGGCTATTGTTATTGTTATAGGGTTTACATGTATTATAAAGATTAATTATCTGTGTTTGGGTGTCTTGCAGTGGGAATAGATCTGCCTTCTGAGTATAACGATGACATTCCTGACGGGGTTTAAAGTGGACCTTCCCCACCTCCATTCCACCTATGATTGCTTCCATATGAGCCAAAATGGTAAAAGAGGTGTTATTCGCCACTCCATATGGAACAGCTACTCTGGGCTCTGTGACCTCCTAGCATGCAGTGCTCGGGCCTGAGCAGCCAATTGCCAGGCCCAGACACGGTTGTGAGGTATTGCCATCTGCCTTCTAGTATAAGTTCTGTCCCCATTTAACTGTTGCCTAATAACTGTAAAGGTAACCAGTCACCAAGGATCTGCTTATTGTAAAATAATTATTCTTGTGAAGGCTTGTGTATAGTAGAGTTATATCTGCCCTCTTGAATACTGTAGCTTGTGCCATGCAGGCTTAAAATATTTAGATTCTTGCATATTCAGATTCCTATTCAGATTCTTCCAAAAGCCCATTGTTGACTCGTACTCTTTAAAGCAAGGCGGGCATAGACAACAATTATCCCATTTGTCTAATATTGAAGAGAAAATGATTTGCATATTAGTATCTATCCCAGCTACAGATGCTGAGACATAATGATTAATGCATTATATTAAAAGATCTAATACCCCTGATGAATAAGGAGCCAGTAAATAATTTTATCAACTGGCATCTACCCAAAACCAATATATCAGATTTGAGTGGACTTATGACAGCACTAGAACAATACGCTGTGGCTGTAGTTTGTGAGAAGGCACTGTACACTCTAAAGTCCAAGGTATTGGAGCTAGGAATTACTAAACCATATTGTTAACAGTGAAGTGTAGTTTACCTTCTATCAAACACAGGTTCTGCAAGTTCACTCTGGTATGAGGAAGTATTGCGCATATAAGCAACCAAATGGCTTTCTTATCAGTTAATATATATCTTTGTTTGAAATATAGTCCGCCTAATGAAAGCCTAAATGTAACTTGCGTCAAAACCAATTAAAACCATTAGCTATTATTGTGAGGCACAGGCTAGCAGGATTGTGTCTATGTGGCATCTAGATTTCTCACATACACATGGTGAGGGGCTCCAGGGTTTGTGCCTGATATGGGGAAAACAAACTTTTTGCTTTCTTAATCTTAATAACTACTGTTCTGGGTCTTGGAGCCTGTATGCTCTGTATAGCCTTGGGTGGGATAAAGCTTCCATTGTTAGGTCCACATCTAACTTGGAAGCCAGAACTCACTATTAGTCTTAGCTGCCCACATAACTTTGTATATGTCAGCTGACTGATACTCAGGGCTCTCTCTCTCTCTCTCTGCTGGGTGAAAAGGCTGACAGATGACAGAACACTAAAAATGTGAAAGAGCTACTGTTGCCTGAAAGAGGACCAACAGTTGATGCATCTGTTTTTTTATTTAAAAGTCTGAACTGAAGATCCAGATTTTGTTCTCCTTGTGAAGATTTAAGCAAAAGTTCCTCAGCATACAATGAAGGGTGTGTTTCTTGTATCTATGGGTGCCATCAAAGAATCTGCGCTGTGGGAAGTAAAGTGAATGCAGGTCAGGGGATGGAAGTTGGGCCAAAAGCAAGCTGTGCCGTGGAAATACAATAATGGCTGCACAAAGAGAGGACAGTATGCCTTTTAGGTCTAATGCCCGTGTTAGGTGTTAGAATGGAGTGGACTGCTGAACGATCATGAACAACGCCATTTGCAATGAACAGTGAGGTTAATGGGTGAAAGCAGGTCCTTGTTTGCACATTAAACCCTCCTATTCTGCAATAGTCCAGACTGGATGAAATCGTGAAGCTTTATTAACAGAACAGGGTATGTGAAACTGATAAAAAATAACATGAAAACATACAATCAATATATGAACATGTAAATAAAGTGATAGCTTACAAATATAAAGAGAAACAATTACGTCCCTAACAGCCATGCTGCCTAGGGGAATTTTTTCATTTTTTTCTAGACTTGTTCTAATGATGGCACTTGATCCTCCTCTTATCAAGTCCCAAGATGGAGTCTGATTCCCAGAGTGCCCATGTTTCCTTCTTCCTGGGCTGGAGGTTCCTAGGAACTTGTCATGGATAAAAAGTCTGCTCTACTGTAAATAGAGATACAGTATATTCTATAGAGCACCATCTTGTGGCCGATTTTAAGATGGCTTGTAAGTAAGTCATACATTCCTGTGTGTCAATTAGATTCTTGCTATACTCCCTGAAGAAGCATACGTGCGAAACGCGTTGGGGAAAAATCATCAACTATTGCATCCAATCATGTAAACCATGAATTGTATCTGGACATTATGTATGACTATAACTAATCATGTATTAATGTATTTGATACAATTGCAAAGTAGTCTGGCACTTCTTAAAGCCCCAACACCACACCTGTGGTATTTATTGTTACATAGAATTTGAGAGGGGGTGAAGTCTCAGACCACATGGTAGCTATTGGATCTGGATAACACTTATTTATACATATTCTATAGAGCACCATCTTGTGGCCGATTTTAAGATGGCCGGTAAGTCATACATTTTATGCCTGTGTGGCAGAACACATACGATGGGGTTGAGTTTCAGATGCCAAGAGAGAGAGACAGAGAGAGAGAGAGAGAGAGACCACTGAATACTTCAAGATGCAGCCTGGAAGCATTGGCTAATTGTTGTATTAAAAGATGTAACCGTATGTAAATGAATGTATAATTATTTTCCCCTTCATTTCAGGTTTGGCCTTCCAGGCTTGACACCGATGTCCTCCATGCTCCAGGAACAAGGCCTTTCAGGCAAGACCACTCAATATTTCAGTTGGAAGTCTTTTGTAACATGCACTGAGGTTCAGAAGATTTATTGCTAAATGAAGGTATTGTATGTGCAAGCACCAGTAACAGGGCCATCTTTAAAGCAGGGCAAAAGGGGCAGTTTCCCCAGGCCCAGTCATTGTTGTGGGGCCCAAAGCAGCTGCCCCTTGAGCCCACAAAAGATACACATGCGGCGCCAGGAAAGGATTGACCATTCAGGCACTCAGGCCCACGGCTGGGAAGTGGGCCAGTGGCCCCCCCATTCAAACTACAACTTCCATGATGTCCCACGCCTGGCCTGTCCATCCATCCAGCCTTCCGGGCCGAGCTGTCAAAGATGGTGGCAGGCAGGCTGACCGAGATGCGGAACCTAGGGGCTCTGCTCGAGGTGCACAGCGCAGAGGAGATAAGGGCCCTGGAGAGGAAGGTGCGGGCAGGGATGGAGCAGAAGAATGAGGAGCTGAGGCAGATGGTCAAAGAGTGGTACTGAGATCTGATCGAGGCAGCCGATACCATCGGGAAGAAGAGGTGCTGGGAGCTGTGAGGGGCCTGGAGACCTTCTGCTGGGGGCTGAGGGCCAAATCCAACCCAGTACATAGAGGGAAGAGTGCAGTCCAGATGAGGGGTGCTCTGTGTGTGTGTACAAGGGGAGACAGGAGCCCTGTGTGTGTACAGGGGTGAGGGGTGCGCTAACATAAAGGCTGCATAGGCAGCCGCGTGAGGGTTCTGGGGAAGGGGGGTCGGTGTGGTCTAGAAAAGGTTTGCCCGGGGTCCAATCAATATTAAAGACAACCCTGACCAGTAACAACATGCTATAAGAAAATGGAAGCAAAATATTAGGTTCATTTCTATGAGAGGTTTACTTTATGGATCATCAGCTACTTCCCATGGCACTGCGTGAGAAGAAAGATATACGTCCTACACAATCTTATGCAAATGTATTTGAGGAATAGCATGCATTAGTCCGTCCACACAGAGATTTCTGGATTAAAAGGATTTTACAATGACAGAAGAAGCTCAGTGTATGACAATGACACACAAAGGTGGCATTTAAATTGATTTTCTTCCCTATGTGCTTGTAAATGCTCCCTAACGGTACGTGGGAAAATCCTACCGATACATCTCAGTCAGCCCTATCTGCTGGTTAATTAAAAGTTCCTGGAGGTTTGAATTACCTACTGTGCTGATTTACTGTAGATTGCATCCTTGGTAAAAGGGATCATATATCAGCAGGACGTGTCACTTTAATCTCTGCTGATTCACTAATTTTATTCTCATTTCTCAGTGGAGCTCAGTGGCCAGGCAGTGGATCCATTGGAAAAGCAACAGCAAGTTCACGGCTGTGTGCCCTTGTGATGGGAATAAAGGAGGGTTCAGACGGGCAGATCAGTGAGACTGACAGTACTGCAAGTTTTGTCCTTGCTTGCTTTAATTTGCTGAACTGCCAGGACCAATCTTGATCCTCTTCAGCACATGACAAATAGATGAAGTGCATGTCCAATGAAACGTTCAATTTTCTCCAGAGAAATGTCCTTAGACATGTGCGATTCGTTTCATTCCGAAACGAAATTCAGACGAAATTTCGGAAATTCTGAGATTTGGATGTATCCGAATTACAGCTAAAATGAATGCAAACAAATCCGAATTCCCGATTTCCCGAAATTTGTTAGCGGTAGTCCGGTCGAAATTTCGTTTATGGAGGAAATTTAGTTGCATCAAAATGACATTAGGAGAAAAAAAAATCTGTTTTTTTTTTTTTTTTTAGTTTGCAGAAGAGGAAAAAAAAAAGTGTGAGGTTCCCCCCCCAATTCATACCAGACCCTTTAGGCCCCCCCCCCAAGTTAAAACACAAAAAAAGTGCATGGGGTTCCCCCCAAAATCCCTACCAGACCCTTTAGGAACCCCAGCCCCCCAAAATGGGGGGAAAAAACGTGGGGTTCCCCCTAACAGTCCTACCAGACCCTTGATCCGAGCACTGGCCCAGCAGGGCAGGAAAGGGGGGTGATCGAGTGCCTCCCTGCGCCTTACCAGGCCACATGCCCTCGGCATTGGGAGGGCCTCTTCCCCACAACCCTGACCCGGTGGTTGTGGGGGTCTGCAGGCAAAGGGGCTTATTTGCATCGGGGTAAATTTTTGACTATTCCTTTAATAAAATTTTAAACAAATGGCTCCATTGATGTAATCCAGTGTCAATCAGGACCCCCGCCAACCCGCCGCAATAAAAAAAAGTCCCGCCGCACGACCCCCATCCGAAATCGACGAAAACTCGCCACAAAAATTACATTCAGTCTGAAAATAAACAGATGGGCGGAGCGCGACGTGACGTCACGGCTTGCACCGCCCATTTGACACTCTCAGCTGTCAAATGCTACATAGCATTCGGGAACTCCCGAATACTTCTCATGAGTTTCCGAATGCTATTCGAGTCTGTGAGCCGAGGTGTCATAATGCTTTTCAGATGACACCTCGGCTCACCGACCCGAATAGCATTCGGAAACTCATGAGAAGTATTCGGGAGTTCCCGAATGCTATGTAGCATTTGACAGCTGAGAATGTCAAATGCCACACATCTGTTTATTTTAGTGCTGAATGTCATTTTGCGGCGAGTTTTCGTCGGCTTCGGATGGGGGTCGTGCGGCGGGACTTTTTTTATTGCGGCTGGTCGGCGGGGGTCCTGCACCGTGGATTACATCGATGGAGCCATTTTGTTTTTTAATTATAGGAATAGTAAAAAATTGACTGTTTGTTTTTTGTTCAATTAAGGATTTTATCCAAAGTCTGGGCTTTTTACTAACTATTTTATTTAACCCTTTAGTGAATGGGTAGGGGTACAAGTACTCCTTACTCATTCACACAGACCCCCACAACCACCGGGTCAGGGTTGTGGGGAAGAGGCCCTTGTCCCCATCGGGCCCAACCTGTGGTTCTTTTGCACTTATTGCATAGTTACATAGTTATTCAGTTTAAAAAAAGACACAAGTCCATCAAGAAAGAAAAAGGATAAATAAATAGAACACTTCCATAAACAGAACCCTATGCCCACAATAATCCATAGCTGATCCAGAGAAAGGCAAAAACCGTGTAAAGCATGGTCCAATTTGCTCCAGCAGGGGGAAAAAGTCCTCCCTGATCACCTAACAAAATGAGATATTTCTTGGATCAGCAATCTCTGATGTTATTACTTATAAAATGTTAATATCTAGTTATATTTCCTGCATTAGGAATGCATCCAGATTTTTTAAACAATTAACTGAGCAGGTTAGAACTAGTTCCTGAGGTAGCCTTTTCAACATTTTCAACACTTAAAACACTTAAAATAGTATTAAACTCTTAATATTTTTGTTAATAATGAATTTAGTTTAAAAAAAAAAAAACATTGCCCAGCAAAGTATTTCTTTACATTTTTGCCCAAGCACTTATAGTCATCATGTTTCCATGCTGGCTCCAACTCTTTTAGTTGGATTCCCTGAACTTCCTGTCCAGTCCAAGCTCACAAGGGAGAGCAAGTCTACAGCAGCTCTCCATCTACTAGCTTGGTGAAGGGACAAAGTAGGAAGGAGAAAGGAGGACTAGGCAGCTGGGAGGAGGAAAGTTACTGGCTTTGCTGTGCCTGTCGTGGACACACACAGCTTACTAGCACACACAATGACCCTGCAGGGGAAAGGAGACACCGTAAAACAGGATATCAGGGCCAGTGTTCAGGGGGCCAGCTGATTTTGCAGGAAACTAAAACTCTTAAACATGAAGGAGCAGCATCAAATGTAAGTGATTTCATCAGCATTTGAAATAGCTTAAAAACCTTCTGACTTTTATATCACTTTAATGTGAAGAACAATTTTGTATCCAGACACAAAAGAATGCCCCTTTGTCCTTTGCATGGGGCCCTTGAACTCTGTGTTTTGTTGCTAACTCAAGCCAGTAAAGTGAAATATTCTTTAGACTGGCTTTCTAGTAGTTAAATGGCTTAGTTAATTTCATTTACACTATCTCACTTTTTTTCTGTGCTGTTCACTCCTTTTCTCTTTTTGGTGAGTCCCACCAGTGTGCCAACTCAAGTGAGGCCAAACGGTGACCCATTGTCAGTGATCTGCGATGGTATGCTACAGCAGTCCATCTATTTCCCAACTATTACATACTGAGAGGTGGAAGTCACGCACAAATGCTATTTTTTAAAATTCTCCCACATGTGTATTGCTGTTAGGAGTTATGGGGGCTTCATAAAAAGTAGTATTTTCCACAGAGGATTATGCATTTTTTATGCTGCCAATTTAGATGCAAATAGAGCTCAGCAGATTTCTTTGCTAAGAAAGCAATTTGGTCTAACGAAAAAGCAGAGTATACTTTTAAAATGACAGATGTTAACAATTAACACTTTACTTTCCAAAAATAGGGGAGCTTCTGATTTGCAGCATTCTACCTTATGCATAACTTGTGTGTTACAATGAGAATGGAGCTTTTTCTTTGTTGTGAACTACTTCACTGTACCATGAGTAAAAGTTTACATTTACTTGTACACAAGTAAATGTTTTGGTTTTTTTCTAAAACTATTATTGGTTTATTTTATATTGCCATATGTAATACAAATTCTGCTTAATGGTATCCTTCATAAACAGCTAAACTCTAATTCCGGGTGGCACTGTAGTCACGCAGAACAGGAAGTCAGGGGAAATCCCTACTTGTTTTTTATATCTGAGGTGCAGGGTCGTCCCTATAATGAAACAGCCTCAGAAAGGGGTCACCTCAGTAGGCATCTCATTGGGGAGCGGCAGAGATGTGTGTGTGCAGGGCCGGATTTACTCTCTCTGCTGCCCCAATGCCAGGTTCCTCAATGTGCCCCCCAACCCGCCAACCCCCATGCCCAAAGCAGTGCTAAATGTAGAAAACTACTCGTCCGGCGCCCGGAACTGCATGTCCCGGGCATAGGGAGATAGGAATTCCACACCCCTGTTGCCCCTCTACTCCCTGCTGCTCCAAGGCCGGGCCTTGGATGGCCTTGTGGGAAATCCAGCCCTGTTTGTGTGACGTGGGGGCTCAGAGGGGCGGCCACATGGTCTCAGGTTGCTAAGAGCTCTTAACAACCTGTGATGCTCTGTCTGGCTCCCTCCCAGCTCACTGACATCACTGGTTGCCAGGAGCTGAGCGGGATGCTCTGGTTGGCGTCCCACACGCCCATTGACACATGACCATACACTGACAGTTGACATGTGCAATTAGTTTTGGAAAGATTTGTTATTCGGACAAATTTTCGTTATTCAGAGATTCTGAACAAATCTGAATTTCCAAAAACGAACATTTTGGACGAAATTCGTTAGCAGTAGTCTGTACGATTTTTGTGGACACATTTTCGATGCAGCAAAGTGACATTAGACACAAAAAAAATACTTTTTTTTTTTTTCCTTCTGCTGACTACAAGTTTTCTTTTTTGTCTAATGTCAATTTGCTGCATCGAAACTTAATTCACAAATGAAAATTCGTACAGACTACTGCTAACGAATTTCGTCCAAATCTGAATCCCGAAACGAATTGACTTTCAGACCTGAATTCCGAAAAATTAAATAACGGAAAATCCGAATGAAAACTAAACAAAACATATTTTTTGCTGGTTCACATGTCTAACTGACAACACTCACATTCCCTGCAATAACCATGTACTGACAGCAACCTCCCCAAACCCCCTACACAGAATGACCATAGACTGACAGCAACCCCCCCATCCCCCCACCCCTTAGGCAGGAAATAGTGTAGGGACAGCCTTGCCCATGTGTCATTAGTCACCAGATGAGAAAGTGAGATGAGCTCCCAACTATGCCTCCATTGGAGGGGCAGTCTCTCTTTTAAAAACAAATCTCTCTGCCCCTCTTCCCTCCTTAGCTGTCCCTCTTTTTAGCTGATGTATAGAGATCTAAAAAAAAGATCACTTTAACTGCCAAACGTTTTATGCTACATTACATTTTACATTTTAATTTTGAATAATTGCTTAAGGTTTAGCCTAAGGAGAGAGGTGGGGTGACATTCTGCAGACACCTCTACTCTGGCTGCTAATACACATTTTTTGCAAAGTACTCCCTTTGTGAGTATAATCACTGTTTTTACTTTTACAATTAATATTTGCAGTGCTATATGAGGTTGATACACTTCTCTCCTACTTTGCAACTTTCATTCCCAAGAGTGTCCCCGCTCTTCCAGCATCTGACACGTTTAGCTGCTGCCACCACTGAGACTTTCTTTAACTACCTCTGCTACTCTGTTTGTATTGCTTTCATAGTTTTATTGTTTGTATTACTTTTATTGGCCTCAGGATTATATTCACTTTGATTAAATCAGGTATAGCCAGTTCATGTTATGTTTATTTAGTTGACTAGATTTGTCTTTATGAATATTTTTTCATCACAATTGCTTTGATTGCAAGATTTGTTACGGTTAGGGGCAAAAAGTATGGCATTATTTTAATATTATAGCAAAGGCTGACTCACTTGATGCTGGAATAAAAGATAAGGTTCTGACTAGGACGAACACATGAATAGGCATTTAAAATATATCTAAGGTACCAACTTTTTTTTTTTGTTAGAAAAATGTTGAAACTAGAGGTGCACCAAAATGAAATTTTCTAAACCGAAACAAAATCGGAACTTGAAAAAAATGTCAGGTGGAAACTGAAACTAATTTTTTTCTCACCGTTTTTATTTTTTCAATATATATTATTTTTATATATTTATATTAAATATTTTAATTTTTTT
>NW_017307846.1:121477-183420 GCF_000935625.1 Nanorana parkeri
ATATTATTTTTATATATTTATATTAAATATTTTAATTTTTTTACTCTACTGTTGGGGGCTTCTGGGAAATATTAGTCTAAATAGATCCCTGATATTTCCCTTTTAAAATAGAAAAAGAGATTGAGAACACAGAGTCCTCAATCTCTTATTCTGAAGGCATTGTTATAAAAAAAACCAGGAATCCTCTATACTGAGTGTTCCTGTTCATTCATAACTTGTGGAGATAGTATGTTTACTATGTACACAATCATGAATGAACAGGAAGTGATGTAGATCACTTCCTATTCATTCATAATTTTGGACACAGTAAACATACTATGTCCTCAATTATTTACAAACACTCAGCGATCACTGATCACTGACTGCTTCTACCCACTCTCCATCCTGACTTGCTGTCACAGGAGGCTGAGCGAGTGGAGCGGGGAGGAGAGGATCTCCTCTAACAGCTGACTCCTCCCCCACACCACCAGCCTGGCCTCCTGTGACAGCTGAGGAGGAAACAGCCTCTGGTGTTCTTAGCTTCCTTGTAGGCCAGCAAAAAGGACATCTCCCTCTAGCCATAATTTTATAGATCCCCAGTCTGTGTTGTAGTGCCTCAGGTCCGGTCTCCTACCATGCAGCCACGGTTCGCCACAGACATACTCCAAACGTCGGTTTCTCTCTCTGCAGTGCAGTCACAGTTGCTGCTGGCAACCATCATCGTCCTGCTGGCAATGTCAGTGCCCTGGTGGCTGCAGGCTGAGCTTACATGTTTCCACAAGGCTGGGGATAGAGAGAACTTTTTCTAGAGAAAAAAAACTCCTTTATCTGCTCTAGGCAGATGGGGGCTGTAGTCCAGTGTTGTATAGATTACCATTGCCTCTCTCACTCCTGAGACTGCAACTCCCACATGTATGTTAGGCTCCCAGTTACACTCCAGCACAGCTAAAGCTGTAACCAATCAAGTCTCTCCTGACTCAGGAGTCCTGAGAATGGTTGTTAGGGGTGGGCTCTCACCAATTGCAACAACCTATCAGCACTTTCTCTAGTTCTCAGCTACTGTCCATCAATTCAGAGTCCATGTGACTGTTATGGAGTCTCTGTAACAGTGTGCACTTTTAAAGAACAGTGGCAGTGCATCCGCTACACAGTATTGGAGGGAAGTCTTCCAATGGGGACACGTTTTTTGGTGACAACTGGGTAGGCGGAGTTTTCTTACTTTGTAGGGTTATTTCTTACTTCCCTTTTGTGTTTCCAGGACAAAAGGTGAAGGGCAATCTCCCTAACCCGTAGGATAAATAAATTAGATTTTATAGCTACACTCTGGGGACAAAATTCAGTTGACCCCCCACACTGACAGCAAAAGGTAACTGCTTGTTAACTGTGACCAGTCCTCAAGGAGAAAGAAGCCTGTGTGAGCGAGAGGTAAGGTAAGTATATCACCTTATTCATCATCCCCTAGGCAAAAGAAGCAGGTAACCCCTGCAGTGGGGATAGACACCTGCTGCAAGTGAAAAGATCCTTGAACCCACCCCTCACTTTAGCTTTAACCATATACTGTAAAGGATATCCCTATTTTTTTGTACATTTTTGGATAGAGTAGGGAATAGTTGCCAGCTTTTTACTGCTGTCTGTGTCCCTGTAGCAGAAATGTCCCCTATTTCTACTGGTGCAAGGTCACCAGATTTTCAAAATAAATCCGGGGACACCCTACTGGCCATACCCATTTTTAACCACACCACATGCTCTCCATTTGTAGCCACACCCACAAAATTGCACCCCCATTATTAGTATGCCTTAAACAATAAGATAGAGTGGAATAAGAAGCAGATTTTTTAAGATATGTAGACAAAATGCCCAGGGCACTATGAGTAGTGAAATAAGGCGACAAGGCTAGCATGCAACGGTGAGAATCATGGGTGTGACCAAACTGTGGTAACAGTGGGAGCAGCTGAAAGGGTATGGTTCAGGGGTCAGTAGTGTGTAACGCACATAGTGCAGGGGTCAGGAGTATGTAAGACAAAGAGTGCAGGGGTCGGAAGTAATAATACATGGAGTGCAGGAGTCAAGAGTACATAACACAAGGAGTGCAGAGGTCAAGAGTATGTAACACACAGGTGCACGGGTCAGGGAGTAGGTAACACACGGAGTGTAGGGGTTAGGAATATGTAACACACATATTCACGAATACATCACACACAGAGTGCAGTGTTTGGGACTAAGTAACGCTCAGTGTAGTAGGGGTCAGGAGTACATAACACAGAGTGAATACATCAACAATAATTAATGTACAGGCCAGCTTACACAGTAGAACCAAAGATCCAAAAATAACCCCCTCCTCCAAGTACAATTCCACTCCCCCGGTACAGACCCCCCTCCCCCAAATATAATCCCCCAAGTACAGATTTTCCCCCAAATCACCCACAGTACAGACCGCCCAAGCCCAAAAATCCCCTCCCCCAAGATACTCCCCAGTACAGATCTTTCCCCTTCCCCCAGTACACTAACTTACCATACCTCAGATGCAGTGGTAGGGCACAGTGAAGGGAAGTCCGCTTGACGTCCACATCAGTGCTGAGGAGGCAGCTGCTGTGTCTGAGATCTGAGGCAGAAACTGCAGCGCCAAAGCCTTAAAAGAGAAAAGTGATGCTCCTGCACTGCATGGCCAGATGGCCAGGTACAGCATCAAGGGCACTAGTTTCCTGGGTTCAGACCCTTCAAAATGAGGACTGTCTCCGAAAAACAGAGATTAATCGCCACCATATTCTAGTGACTGTTGTCACCAGGAGAAAAAGTGATGGGAAATCCATAATTTAAGTGTGTCACCATAACAGGAGATAAGGGAAAATACTTCAGTGGGGACACTTTTTTTTGGTATTCTGTTTCCTCCTGCTTTGGAGAAATGTCATCATACTTTCTGTTGCATCTCCAGGACAGGTGGTCAAGGGAGATCTCAGCTCAAAATAATCTGAAAGGTCTTTTAATCCTTCCTCATTCCGAAATATCATTTTGGGTTAATATGCACTTGAAAAATGTTTGTGTAGAGTTTCATCACTTTAATTCCTGCTCTGTTTTATATCACTTTTTTGGCATATACATTTGAAATGCTGTTTTATGCAGTAAAGCATCTATATCTGGAAGTCAGTCACAAGCATTAGTGGAGGTTTATTAGTAAAAGGTTTATTAATTCAATGTGTCCACAGACAAGCCTGTACAGCATTAGGTATATTAAACATCAGGGAAAGGCATTGATCAATGTATGTAAAGTACTGTGAAGAGGCAGGAGCTCATTTTCAGGTTTAGGCTCCAATTTTCTGCTGTAATATTACAGACACTTAATTAATTTCAGTCCAAATGTCTGGTCTACTTGGTCTGTAACAGGTGAAATCCTCTAAAGTGCAGCTATCAAAGCCTGGGAAGGGATCAAACCATTTCTTTGCTGGAAAGTGTCTTTGATAGGAGACAGTGTAAGGTGCTTTAGAACACGGCGCTGTTTGTTCTAACAGCGGGAGGCAGAAAGACTCCAGCTAAATGCCAATTCTATGTCACCTGCCTGCACTGATCTGTGGGTGCAGAACCCCCTAAGCCCACTTTCATCCTCAAACCAAGTTGTCTTTTTACGAAGCCGCCAGATTCACAGAAATTCAAGGAAATGCTGCAAGGAAAGTGAACAATGCGTCTTATGTGATATATAATAGGACAAATTTAAAATATCATCACATAGACAGCTGGGAGATGGTGCCGACGGCATCTAGGAAGAGAGCAAAAGATAAAGTGATACGATAGATAAAGACAGATATAGAGTATGATCAACTTCATTGGGACAAGAAGGATTTTATTCCCAGCTGGAAAAAACATAAGTGGGAATAATTAAAAAACAACTGTAGTCTTTTAGATTTTTTTAAATCTACTGTATAGGAGAAGGTAATCCTGTTTAAAGAGAACCAGTCAAAACTCCTTTTATTTTAAGTGGAAATAAGGGCAAAAATTACATATATGATGCAGTCTGTCATTAGAATTATCACAGCTATTTAGTTCCCCCAGTAATATAGTTTTAGGACCTGTTGATCCAGCCAGTACGACCCCATTCCCATGGGGTGTTCACGATTCGTGAGGAAAGAACCCATGGATTGTTGCCACAGAAATTCTAGCTGTTCCCTTTCAGATGCAGCCGCTGTGACCATTCAAGTTAGTGGCAGGATAGATGCGTCCAGCAACAATCATCTATACCAAACCACATGTAATCGTACCAGGTACGATTACATGTGGACTGCCGCTTACAGATGTGGCCGCTTCTGAACAGGGACACTTGAGATTCCTCTGGCACGAATCCATAGATTCTTGCCACAGGAATCCCAGAACGCAGCATAAGTCTGCATGTGAATGGGGCCTTAGCTTTTTATTTTTAACTTGAATTTTGTTGTTACTGCTTAAAAAGTGTTACCCGAAATTTGGCTTTAAATTATTAGTCACTTATGTAAAGTCCACCTAACACTACCGTCTCTACCCTAGCCTTTCTCAACCAGGGCTCCTTGAAATGTTTGCACAGCTTTATGCCATTCCAAGGTGCAGGCAGGCCAGCCGCCAGCACCACGGAAATGAATGACACTAATCCAGTGATGGTAATATCCATTCATAATTTCAGGGTCTTCCACCCTCTGTCATGAGGCCACAGCTAGGCTCCATGGTAGGATTCTTATGTGAAGGGGGCTTCTGATGTAAAGGGGGCTCTTTATGTAAATGGAGAACTGTGATGTTAAAGGGGCTCTTATGTAAAAGGGGGGCTCTGATGTGATGGGAGGCTTATGAGGTGAAAGGGGGCTCCGATGTCAAGGGTGGGAAATTTTGATGTGAAGAGGATTCATGGTGTGAAAGGGTGTGTCTGATGTTAAGGTGGCTTGTGATGGATGTGAAAGGCGACTTTAATGTGAAAATGTGAAAGGAGGGGGCTCTCAGGTGAAGGGGGGCTTCTGATGTGAAGTGGGCTCCTAGCGTGACAGGGGGACCGTAATGTAAAAATAAGGGGTCTCTTGATGTAAATGGGGACTCTGATGTAAAAGGGGGAACTCTCATGTAAAAAGGGGGGCTCTGATGTGAATGGGGGGCTTGGAGTCAGAGCTCTGCAAAAGTCTACCCGGCATAGTCTGTGTTAAGAAGAAACCAAGAAAGACCTTAGAAAGACATACAGAAGAGAGTGAGGTCAGTTCTGACATGTAAGATTTACTGTATTATTGGGGATATCCTGGTCTACACCTCACCCTCCTTCGCATATTGCCATGTGCAATAAACCAATTTTCTATTTTAGAACTTTTTTTGGGACACCCTAAGCAAAGAATCACACCTGTGATTGACTGTACCTGGGATCTTATTGCCATATAGGAGTGCTTAGGACATTCATAATGTACCTGTTGGTCAGTGTAAGATCAATATTTATTTACCAATAATGCTACATCAACAAAAAGTGCTTACTGATCACATGTTATCTTTCACACAGCAGCATAAATCAGTATTGTTGGTTATGAATGACTTTTATAGGATTAGAACTTGTGATGCTACTGTAAAGGAAGGGGCTTACTTCAAGGCTGCAGGTATAATAAATATTCTCTTTTTATTCATTTTTTTTACAAGTATGCCTACGTATTTTCAGTGAAATCGACTAAATTAACTTTGAAGATGGGCTGATTGGGATACAAGATTTTAATAGAGAGAAAGCACATTTCATTAGTGTTCCCCTTTAATTCTATTTTATTAAACTTGTGACATAATAACCTCAGCGCAGTGCTCAGTCACAGCGGGGTATCTAGCAATATGAATAAATCTACTCCAAATCTGGGTCACAGGCAAGTGTAAAAATGGATATGGATATGACGAAAATAATGTAACTACTCAAGTTGATCTGTAGGCAAATGTTACAATTTTTTTTTCATCATACATTCATTTATCTGTCTGTCATCTGTATAAGGGTGGACATAAGAGGTGAAGTGCTATTACGTGCCTATTAGACCAGCAGGTCTGATATGGCTTTTCTATGCATGGAAATCCTTGTTAAGTGGTAACTGGTGGTTGGAGAATCCTGGATTGGGGCTATAAGTGTAGAGAAATGGCAACTGTGGGACATGGTTTGGGTGTGGACTGGAAATTAGGCTGGCCTTTTGGCTCTTTCAGTACTTTTTTTGTATAACTGGTAGGTTTTAAGCACCTGGGGGATGCTTAAGGAATTTAATCATTCATCCTAGAGTTTTGGATGGACCCTCACAGGGTATACATAGTCGTGTTCCAGAATTCACCTGCTGATATTGGTAGCAACAATAAAGAGTTTGATGTAGAATAACTTCCCAAAAGAATGCAGAGAGCAGTGATGCCCAATACTGCATTGGCTGTGGTCCTGTGCAACAACGCCCAAGCAAAAGAGAAGCTGCCATAAATGCACAGGATAGACTGCTTCCCAGTTTAGTTGGGACTACTCTTCAGTTCTACGAATTGGACTGCTAAGGGTTTTCATGGAGAATTCAAATGACTTTTTTTTTTTTTGTTGAGACACCCTCATAGAGTGGTTGCTTGAATTTGAAGGGCATACAAACTAGAATGAACAAAGAACATTGAGGCTCACTTGCTTGCTGCAGGGATACCAACTCAGGGAATTAGCCAAGAAGGGGTCATGTATTTTGTTTTTTGTTTTTACATTTGTTTAAGTAAACTTAGCAGCAGATATATTATTTTGTTGTAAGTACAGTACATGCATGGTAAGTAATGTGTACGTAAATCCATTCCATGCATTTATTAGAGATCACAGTATTTCCCACTGACAATGCATGCATCTGCTTTTCTTCCTAGAACGACAGAGCCAGCTTTATTTAAGTATTATTTAGTGGCCAGCATTCAGAAACTGTTTTTGAGATGACATAGTCATGTAAATCTTAATACTTGTACAGTTCTTGGCTATGCTTGTAAAGTGTATCTAAACCCAAAAATAAAAATGTAATATATTGTAGCTTACCAATCCTTAGATGTGGTGGTTGCATTCATTTTATTTTTGGGCTTTTTTCACCTGATACTGGTGATCCATCCAGTAGCACATTTTCTGTCTGAAAGCAGCGGAGCATTATCAACAGCATTGTCACCCTGTGGAGAGGGTAGTGTTAGATGCACTAGCAGATTTAGATGAACTTGACTAATAAATTAATACCAAGCTCCAGCTAACACATTTTTCAGCAGACTGATGACATCATCACAGTCTAGGAAAAGTCACTGGACTGGAGCCCAATGGCTTTTTAATGGTAAAAGGAGGAGTTGTTTTGTTTTAAGTCATACTATTGTTTTATATTGTGACATGCCATGAATTAATACATGCAGACTCATAAAGTTACTAAAAGGTCACTTGAAAACCCTTCGAGACATCACAACATCTGACTTTTGATGTGTGGCAGAATCAATAGTATTTCTTGATATCCAGCAAGCTCAAATGAGACTGACCTGATCTGGTGCTTGAGACATATGAATTTGTTCACATCTATAGTTGACCAATAACTGATCAGAATCCAGTTGATGTTGTTTCATGTTACTGCTAGATCCTAGCAAATGAAGTTAAACATTTGATTTATCTAATCACTGTCATTTTGCTCCCAAAAACTGCCACGTTTAGTGGTCTATTGACATATCCAGTTCTGCAGCTCTTTGGAGTTTGCAGTAATGTCTCCTTTGAAAGTCACATGTGATCTTAGCCCTAGTTTTTCTCAGGGTGCCTTTACATCTATCAGTTTAAATCCCTCATATTTCATGTGTTTTAAAAAATATATATTTAATGGATTTGATGTGTCTTAGATGCATTATATCAAATTTTTACTGTTTCCAAGGATACCTCAGGTCAACTGTTTCCAACCACAGCATTTTTCTTTGCTCCTCTGTTGAAAAGTGCACAAACATCTGAATTCAAGCTGAACTCCAGGCAAACAGCTAAATACATAACAGAAAATGGAACAGCATAAACAGACTGCATAATGTACTAATTATAATGTAACTTTAATAAAAAAAATATCAAATGCACTCACAAAAGTAAAAAGCCCTGGGGCTGATTCAACTATATATCGATAAAAAAATAAACAAATAAATAAAAGCTTATGAACTTTCCAAAAAATCTCCCTGAAGCACATTCCTAACAACTGACTAAATTGAAGGGGTGGAGCCTGCTGGCGAGCTGCTGATAGTACTTTTAGGTTACCGTTTCCGCACTGTCTCTCCATTCTCTCTCTCCTGTGGTGTCTTCCTTCCCCTGCCCATGGCCAGAACAAGAGGAAGAGTCGTGATGGGGCTCTTTTCTCCAGTGTATGTGTGTTTAGTTCCTTTATCCCCAGAGCTTTTTGTGAGTGCATTTTACTTTTGTATTAAAGTTACATTATAATTACTTCACTAAGTCTCTTTGCTATTCCTGTAGCCAACAGTCCTCTCCCCTTGGAACTGGCTGCACGCTCTCCGTCTTCATATAGTTGTAGTAGATGATTGTCTAATTAAATAGGACTACTCAATATAGACAAAAATGGTTCTCTTATTTAGATACGCCTCGGTGGCTTGTAAACGAGATCATAATCTAACACAACATTATTAAAACTGATTGAAATTACAAGCCACCGAGGGAGACGGATACATATAAGAGAGCCATTTTTGTCTATATTGAGTATTTCTATATACGCCCGGTGCCTTGAATAATGAGCTTTTTGTGAAGTACTATATGATGTTATGTGATATAAGTTTGTCCCTCTTACCTCTTTATATTATTAAATAGGACTACATCTGCTCTACAGCTCTCTTACATGTATTCTTTCACATATCAAATACATACTGTTATCACATCTACAGTATAAATATTATAGTATATTTGTATTGTCCGAGTATACCAGCCTGCGCTCCATAAAAGTGTAATTCAAATACATTTATAAGTTCTTTGTGCCAAAGGATTCGTCATTTTGTCCAACCAGTTTTGAGATTTACAAATTCCTGCCAAACAGCACAGGCAGATTAATAATGGTTGTCACTTTTCCCTACTCTACTTAAACAATAGAACCTTGTCACCTGCTTGCCCCCAACCTGGGACTGGCCAATGAGGGGAGCAGCACATTGGTGAGGGCATCTCATAACTGCCCCAGAAAATTGTTCCTCCCTCTACCAGTCAGCACTAGTGCTGTTGTGCAGGGGCTAAGAAGAGGCTTATAACAAGGTAGAATAGTTTCATTAGTCACTAGTTTCACTAGTTATATTTAAAATGGATTGTAAGTAAATCTCCTGTTATATTCTGCCACCCACACCACCACACTCCAGGGCTTCACTACAATACATTTTGTAACATTTTCAGCACACTTTCATTCAAGGTGTCTTTGGTCACATGCAAAACAACATCCTAGCTTTTCTCCTTCAGCATCAGTGCTGGGCATTCCTTGCTGCTGCATAGAACAGTGCTCATTGCTGGCAGCTATGAATAGTGCATAACAAACTAAAGGAGAGGGATTTAAAAAAGATAAAGAAAAATGTAATTCTGATTTCATGGTCAGTTTTTGATTTATACATAACTTGTATTAAAAGAGAACTATGGCCATAGTTCTTTTCAGGGTCACAGGAGGACATTTACTAATGTCCTCCTGTGACCCAAAACTCAGCATATACATACACTGAGTGGCCAGATTATTATGACCACCCCATCAGTACTTCATTGGGCCACGAGATGACTTTGTTGGGCCGCCTCGTGACTCCACAAGATGTTGAAAGGTGATGCGAGGAATCTGACACTGCACTGTTGCCCTTCTGTTGTGTTTTACCACTCTCTGTTCTGCCCTAACATTGACTAGTCGCTAACGGCCACAATTCACACGTTCAGACCCAGATTTTCAGCTGACAGTCCAGTCTTTAAACACCATAACAACAGCTGCTCTTGAACATTTAACGAATTCTGCTGTTTTGCTGATACTCGCTCCATGGCTCCGAGCGCCAACAATCATATCACGTTTAAAGGCTGTTTGGGATTATCCCTTTTACTTCTGCCCATTTCTACAGTTCCATGCCATTATGTTTTTTCTGAGGTGTGAGCGGTGACCTAGGTATTAGGTTAATAGGAAATGGGAGCGAGGACAAGCATATACAGTATATGAAATGTAAGTGTACACCAATATACAGTATTTGTTAGATTATATAATGGTGCATGAATAATTTAAAAGATATGTTAATTAAATAATATTTTATCATCTGATTTTGAAAATTCCCCATGACTATTCTGACCAAGTGAATGTTGCTCCATGAAAGGCATAGATAGTTCTTTGACCCCCTCCTGTGACAATATTACAGTTAAAGATAAATACAGACTCTTATGACTATGCAATATGTAAACTGGTAACTGGAGGTGGTTATGATGACCCAAACAGATATCTCTCAACCTTCCCTTATTTGCAGGCACTGTCCATCTTTTGGAATCAAGTCCTAATGACCTTCTTTCCTCGACAATTGTTCCTCTTTTTGATCTGATGTACAGATATTAATAAAAAGGTACTGCTTAAAGTGATATTAAAGTTTCTTTTTTTTCCCCCTAGGAGACCCACCTTTGACTAAATCTGTTTTTCTTCTTCTTTAAAAAAAATGTAATTCCTAGTTTTCTAGTGGGTCCCCGCAGTGCTCGTGCCCCCGCCCCCTGCATGGGTGCTGTGGAGGCACCGTGCCTGCTCATGCACGCAGTGGCTGTGTGCATCCATGGACACACACAGCCCTGCAGCAGGCCACGCTCCTCCTCTCCGCCAAACAGTTTGATTGATGGCAGAAGAAGCCTATGGCTCCTCTGCCATCAGTATCCTTCCCCCCCAGAACGGGGAACGGAAAATTGCATCGGGTCCAACGGCGGTGACAAGTGGCGGTGACAGATACGTGTGGGGGGAAAGGGGAGAGACAAAAGTACTGGGCGTATTTACCCTAATGCAGAGAATGAAAAAAATGCCCAGACCTTAATGCTACTTTAACTCCCACAAGTGTTATTTTGCACTAAAACCTTCATCCTATCTTTAAATCATCCTGCTTTCTGTTTTGATAAGGCAGTATAAAGGAAAAGTAATGGTGGAAAAAAGAATTCTGGGTTTAACTAATTATTTTGGGCATATACATTCTGAATGGCCTGCATAGCTTGGGGTGTGTCCATTGCCTAAATGCATTGTGCTGGAAGGTATCCCTTTTTCTTATGTCACAAAGTTGTGAGGTATACAAAGGTGGTGATAAAAAGTGTTAGTTCTTTTATAAAAGTTGCTTCTGTTAATCTATTCATGCATGAAACGTGTAATGCTTTCACTTTAAAGAATAATATTACAATTGCGTGTATGGTATCTTAAAAGTTCCATGTGTGACATATATCTATGTTGATATTCTTCCCTTTAACAAGCCAAATTGTGATACTAAAAAATCTTCCTCTCTGGTTAAACTCATCACGCAGGACTTCTCTTGTTTCAGATAACAATTAGTTATCTCACTATCCTAAGGCAATATTTGAATTCATTTAAAAGTCCAATGTCATTTAAAATAGACTCTTGAGCTCCAGTTTCCTCCTCACTGAATCAAGTATTTTGAACCAGACTCCTTTAAAGCCCGACCTGTAGAAAAGCCACTTTATTTTTCAGCTTATCATTCCCTGATAACAGCTTTTGTGGTTCTTTGTCATCTCATCTGGGGTCACTTCAGCTTAAGACCTCTCTTTTGATGCTGCTTCGGTTTCTTTTAAAGCTTCATGGCAATTTGAAAGTAAATTCCTCTCAGACTGTTAACATCAAGTAAAGGTCCATTTTGTCTCTTTACATTACTTGGACAAGTCAGCCAGCTCATATAACTCTCCTGAGTTATGGAAGTGTTTTCTTTTCTCTGTGTAGCTCTTCTTCCAAAGAAGTCTTCTCCCTCACATTTGCATATCTAAATACAAACAGTTCCCGAAAATGTCTCTTAAACTGGGTCTTTACTTGCTAAATATTGTAAAATGCCTTTTGATGTGGAAGTAAGACACAGTGGTAGAAGTTGTCCTTTGGATTTCCACTGATCGGCTGCTGGGAATCTGACCGAGATTTCAGTAAGCTCCTAGGGGCTAGAAGTTTCACTTTTCATCTTAGCTAAATAATGCTGACCAAATTTGCCCACTTCTGTCTCCCTGAAGTTGATTCCACCACCAGGCTTCACTCTTGCAGCAGAAGGGTTTTCTTTTATTTAAAGGACCATTCTCTCTAAAAGCAATGTTTTTGTTATAGGTGAAATCTGGTTGAGTAAGTTCCTGGCTTCCTTTAGGAATAATCCAATATTGAGATCTTCCTATCAGAATAACTTGTTTCTGGCCATGTGGGAGTTGTTCCTCTCCACATTTACATATTCCAGCGCCTCAGTTTGCTGTCTCAGTCATAGAAAATAAAGAACATATTGAAAGGGAGAGTGGCCATACTTGTCACAGCAGATGTTGAGATTTAGTAACTCAAGAACAGAGATCTCAGTGATAGAGTCCATGAGATATATATGAAACTGTCAAGTAGTTTAACTCCAGCATCAAGCAAAGTCTTCAAGCCTTCACGCAGTCTGTATTTAGCACTGTGCCTTCCTGAGTTTACTCTGCAATTGTTATTGTTTAAAAGTATGCTAAAACAATACAGACACACAATCATTGTTTCAGTTTAGACAGTGGGGTTAAAAGCTGACTTAGCATCTGAGTCTAAGAACGACTTCTGCAAGTTGCACTCCTTGCTTGCTACAGTAAAGCATCCACTTCAGGATCAGAAATTGTATGGTGCCTTGTAATTGATTTCCTAATTTATATTGCCTTTCATTTCCTTGTACAAAGCCAAGTCTGTTTCAATGGCTGTTTTTCACACTCCAGCCAAGAGATTCTTTCAGACAGTTGTTGTTTGAAATTCACAGCTCCTGGTGTCTTTGTAGACAGCACTTGGTAATGAACAGTCCAGTTCAGCTGCAACCTGCTTAGCTATCACCAGCTTCAATACGCTATGTGAGGCCCTTTTGGGATTTTTATTTTATTTTTGTACATCAGTTCAGTTCAGAGCCTTGACATATACATGAAGCTCTGTGGTAATTTCCCTCTACAGCATCCAATGAGATGGTGTTGTCATTTATCACAACGTCTTCAGCCAATCGCAACTTGGGCTGTATCAGCATCACCTAAAAAGGGGTCCATGCTTCCTACCCTGCTGACAGACAATTGTCATAGCTTCTCTGCTGCTGTGGGCAGCATCAAGACCAATATTAGACCCTAACAAGTGACTTTACACATTTAATGGGTGGATGTAGGATATATGGGGAGGGGCACATAATTCATTTTGTGGATGTATTGCAGGCTCATGTATAACAATAATGCTTGCTGTAGGTAGCAATACTTAGCCCAAAACCCCCATCAAATTAGCCACCCACCCACCTCTAGCCTCCCCCTGATACCCCCCACCAGGTATTTTTTATAATACCCTCTACCTACCTTTTTACCACAGTCTTCTTACGAGGCGATGATGTCACCAGGACTTCCTTCTCTTCTTCTTGCAGCAGCGAAGGGTGGGCATTTTTCCAGAATTGAGTGGTGCTAACATGTAAGCACAGCTCAGTTCTGGAAACCCAGCCTGTGTGATGATGTGCCCCCTGTGGAGGGCAAGTAATCGAGAGGCTGAGCTCACAGTGTTCTTCTTCCCTGAAGAGGGCGTCCAGTGCTGAACTGAGGAGGAAGTCGGTGACAGCGCTGGACCTGAGAGAGAGTAGATGAAAACTGAGATTTTGTAAGGGGTAACGTAAATATCCAAGATTTCCTCTTTAAGTCGTTATTGCACAGCCTAAACTGAGATCTCATAATACATTTTTGGGTCCAAGAATGTTAGAAGATGTGTGAAAAACACATTTTGGAATCTCAAAACAATGATAGAAATACAAATAGGATCCTAGAAGACTATCTTTGTGTATCTTTTTTGTGTATCTTTGGGGTAGATAGTGGGGTTAGGCTTCATGAATTTGCAGTAAGGCTGATACTGATGTTCCCCAGGTACACAGACCTGCT
The DNA here is from genome assembly GCF_000935625.1 of Nanorana parkeri. Classification (NCBI taxonomy): domain Eukaryota; kingdom Metazoa; phylum Chordata; class Amphibia; order Anura; family Dicroglossidae; genus Nanorana; species Nanorana parkeri. Next base: position 135,504 of record NW_017307846.1, read on the forward strand.
AAGTTGGGTAAGGCTTAATGAATTTGCAGTAAGGCTGATACGGATGTTCCCCAGGTACACAGACCTGCAATGTGATAGAATAGCCACTTTCCTTGAAGCACCTAAGGTATTCTGAACCACCCTGTCGATTCCTTGTCAAGTAGAAAGGTAACCTTGGATTTTGTGATTCTCAGATATATGGATTTGTAATAACTCTCCTGGTTTTCTAAATTATATATAAGGGGAAAAGTGTTTGGTGAAAAAATGTTAGGGGATAGGGATGACTCATTAAGAGGAAAAATTAAAGTGAGTAAACAAATTGAACAGAATTATTGTTTTATTTCCCTGTAAAATCAGAGGTGAAGTTTGATTGTTTACTGTTGGCAACACTTGACATTTATTATGTTTTCTCCATCTTTATGAAGAAACCCCACTGAGTCCGTCTAGTTTGTCTCCTTGTTTTCCATAACTAGTACAGAATCTGATTGCTTCCACCTCCTTTGACAGTAAAGCATATTGAATAGATTGAAATAGAGACACATATATTTTTTAATGAAATAAAATTAAGCGCTAATGCTAGACATACTGTATCTTTATGGCTTATAGCTTCCCACACTGTGGGATTCCAGAGCCAAGTTTTTTCCAAGACAGGTAAACATTTGCAGCCTACTTGAATTAAAGACTTTGAGTCTGGCAGGTTCGGGAGTGTTATTCCACATTAGGTCTATTGGCAGTTTTAGTCAGTCCTTGGCCACAGATCTCAAAAAATAATGCAGTTGGATATTGCTTATAGACAAAAATAGGCCAAAATGGTCAAATTATGCTAAAAAATCTAACCAACCTGATGTGAATATAGAGGGTGATGAGGTATGGTCACAATATGTAATGACTTACCTTTTTCAAAAGGCTCCGCAAAGCTCCTCCCTCCCTCCCATGTTTCAGTTTCCAGGGCATCGTGGCTGCTACTATTTCTTGCTCTGCTCATTGGTTACAGTCCTCTGTATTTTGTTGGTATGGATAAAGCTCCGACTGGTTGCCAGGCAGTGCCCTTTTCCGTCTCCTCCATTTATGCCCTCTATTGGTCCATCATCTGTGGTGCCTGATTTAAACCAGACAGGCCCTGCGCTTGTAATAGATTTTCCCGCATGTCTCACTAGCTGTCATTGCATGTGTCTGACCTGCCTGTGTATGGACCCTTGCCAGGCCTACCCCTACCAGTATTTAATTGGCCACCTCTTCTGCCTGTTGCCTGAACTGACCATTTGCCTGTTTACTGACTATGTCTCTAAGTTCTCCCTAGAACGACCTCTTGCCCGTTTACTGACCACGTCTCTACCTGCTGCCTGGACAGAGTTCATCCCTGTTTTCTAATCACGTCTCTACCTGCTGCCTGGAATGACCTCTTGTCTATTTATGTATCACCTCTCTGTCTGCTGCATGGACTGACCTCACTACACATGCCTGTGATCATGGTGAAGCACTGCTCTCCCATCCTATGTGGACAACTTTTTCTCCTGGAAACACAGGTACTCTAGTTTTACCATTGCTCAGCTTCTTGTGCTACCTGGCCAAAAAATATAGCATTGTGTAATAAGTCCTGAGGGCAACTAAGTTCCTGTAGACTGCTTGACTTCAGGGAATTGCTGCTTGTATAGGAGACAGCATTGCACATAAAGCCCAACTTTTGGTGGTCTCTCTCATGACCTAAAGAACTTAGCCTGGCCAAACACTCATGCTTAAGCCTTTGCAGAGGAGAAGAGCATCCAGACAAGCACCAATTCAAGCACCAAGCACCATTATCTGTGAGTGGAGGATGGGACAATAATGGTTGGAATAGGTAACTTGTGTCTTGGGTTAGAATGAAATATCCCTTGCAATAAAAAATTTTGTCCACAGGACTAAGAATTTCTTGAACTAAACCTGCTGTTGCATGAATACAGGACTGACATTTTTGACCTGTTTTGATACCAATCCTCTGGTTGAAATACTTGATGAATAACTGAGCCAGAACAAGTATCAACAAATGAGGGAAAACTCAGAAGTCCGTATTTGCATATTCATTCCAGATCCTGGCTCAAAATGTTGAAGCAAATGGGATTGCATGACAGCTGGACAGCTAGTTTTTTTCAGGAGAGGTCAGCATTGGCAGGTTTTCTGTTGGTCTCGTTGCAGGATTCCTTTAAATCATGTTACCGAGGGGTGTATCAATGTATTCTGTTTAGAGGTGAATTGTTGGATTATGTTTTATACATAGAATTACATTTAAATTATTGCTAGTAATCGAAAGTAGTTATAACAGCTTGTCAGTGGCACACTCATATTACTGATAGTTACTATCCAATAGTGTAGGATTTATTTTTTTAAGCTATATGTAACAACATCTGTAATATGCTTATATCTCTCTTTAAGCATTTGTTTGCATTTTGCAAGACTGTGGGTATCTTTGTCAGCAATGTCATAACCAGTACTGCAGATTCTGACTGGACTCTAAACTTCACTGAAGAAACTTACTTTCATACATAGATGTTTTAGACGTGTGTATTTCCGTGGCAAACATTACTATGAGATACAGTAGGTGTGTGCCTATAGGCAGCAGAGGCAAAGAACAGTTTTTTTTCCTATATTGTTATCAGCTGCAAAAAACTTACACATTGTCACAATATTCCAACCCAGGTTAGCACCAGTAAAACATTTTGTGCTGCGTAAAAAGGTGATTTTGTCAGATAAAGTATTCATTTGGGTGTCAAATATTGAGAGTTAACCACTTGAGTACCAGGCTGTATAATCCCCATTTTTTAGTTTTCAGTGCTGTGATAGTTTGACTGACAATCACTCGGTCATGCCACCCGGATGAGTTCTATTTAATTTATTCGGGACATAGAGTTTTCTTTTGGTGGTACTTAGTATTTACTGAAGGGATTTGTTTTTAAATGTTTTAAAAAACACAGTGAGGGGAATTTATCAAAACTGGAGCAGACAAAATCCTGCAACCAATCAGCATCTCGCTTTAGCTTGCTCAGTTGAGATTTGAAAATGAGAGAAAGAAACTGATTGGTTGCAGTGCAAATCTGCTCCAGATGTTGTCTGCTCCAGTTTTGATAAATTCCCCTCACTGTGTTTTTATAAACATTTTTTACTATATAAAGCGAAAGAGACCAGAAATGTTGAATAAAAAGCAGTTTTCCTTATAAAACAGCAAATAAAAATGTCAGGACAGTAAGAAGCCCGCACCCATGACCCCTTTTACAAAGTAAAACCCCATTATAGGGATCATATGGTACAGAGCCACTTAGACTGGCTCTGTATAATATATCTGTGAACATTATCTAAAAATGGCTTGGTTCACAGCCATTAACAGGTGCAATGTCCACCAAAGGGCTATTTTTGGAATGACTTTTATAAACATCATTCCAGAAATAAACATCCACTTCTCCATCATTTTTTTTTTTTTACAATGCAGTGGTAAGGAGGTGGCTAAAGGCTCTTGCAATGGAAATCTGGCCCAGGGTATAGATTTGTATGACATTTTAATACTTTGAGTGGCTGTTAGCTATATAACATGAAAAATGTGCAAAGCAGTTATAGTATAACTAAAAGCAAAACTTTTGGGGGGATTTGAATATGGTGGTGTCAGTTTTTCTGTTTTAATGGTTGTTTGAAATCTGTGAAACATAGGTATATAAAATAAAAGAACAGCACAAATGTATATATTATAGGTATAATGAAAGATCATCAAATAGAGCTGAGTTCCAAAAGGTAGGGTCCAAGTCTGGACAATTCATCCAATTATGTAGGAACATGAAATCAGACCTGTTGACCTGGCAACATCGTTGCAAACTATTTAATATTGCTTCAGCTATATCAACTGTTGGCCGCTTATGGGAAGCAGGAAAGAAAACAGAAGCTTTGACAAAAAGAAGGTAAAGGTAATAATGAAAGACCACTGTCCGTTGCTCTCTGTGTCACCTGCATCTCCCTAACTGTCTGATCACCAATGTCGCTGGTGGCCAGAACAAGAATAGAGGGGAAATCTTCCAATGTGGACACTTGTTCCTATGACAACTGAATAAGGGGGGATTCCACTTACATTGGAAAGATATCCTATTGAGTCTACAAGATAGGAAGTAAAGGGAAATCTCCAAAATGAGACACATATAGCACAAAAAACCTCACATGGTTTTAACCCTCCCTTACTCTTTACAAAATAAAAAAAACAAGTTTTCAGATATACTTTAATAGGTTGCTCCATGATCCATTCTTAGTGACAGATGATCACATAACCACTTTACTTCCACAAGACAACCAACAGATCGTCAGTGTTCTGACAAAGAAAACTTGGACTTACATTCCACAATAGATGCAGAGTCCAAGCAGAAAAGTTAAAGGATATCTTCATTCTACTGCTATGTTCTCTTGTATCCTTGTGGCTTTTCTCTGGAAAGAGAAACAATTTCTTACTTGGCAACCACATACATTATTCGTATTTACTATTGTCAGCTATCTTTTTCATTTTCCTCTCTTGCGATCAGCCAATTTAGCTTCCCATCTTCTGTAAAAGTGCCAATTCTAAGATAAAATATTGGCTTTGAACATACTTGACTTTTAATCTCCAAGTCAGACATTTCTGACTACTGTAGATTTGAGTCACACACTCTAAGAAATCGTAGGGAGCTCTTTGCGAAAGACCTGAATCTGACAAAAGATGCTGTTTGATCGTAGGAGGATTATAGACAATAAGGTAAAAAGTGGAGTTTGCTTTTAATGCACAATTATGACCTTAGCCAATAAGAGGTCAGGGCCCACCACGTTATAACTTGAATAATGCACTCACAACTAGGGAATAGTAATAGCTTTCTCATTGTAGAAACCATCCAAGGGCTCAAAATAACCTAAGACTGTCTTCCGTGGCCAATACACTAATGGAGTCTCCACGCTCCGGAAGTTCAGTATCGTCCAAGTATGAAAATCTTGTAGCCACATTTCTTCAAGACAACAGGAAGACTGGGAGTAATATAGTGATTGCTTTAGCCTGAGTTGACAGTAAAAATTGAATGATATTTTCGCGACCTTCATAAAATATTTAAAGGCAAACTGTTCCATAGCTCCTTAACAAGATAATTACTTTATGGATTATTCATTAGTGAATTTTAAAGGCCTAAATTAGATGCAGGTTTAAATACCATGCTGTTTGAGAGCAGGCATGGCTTAGAGTATAGGAAAGTTGGTGAGCAGCATGGAAAGAACTGGTAAACTTAACATCTAATTTTTTAGCCACTCAAAAGGGAGAAGAATGTCTCCTCTTAAACTGCTCTAAAGCTTCTTTAGCCACCAAGTCAACTGAATGAAAGGCACAATCTACTGGAAAATGAAAATTAAGTTCTTTGGTGCATACAGGGAACACATCCTACCTGTTCAGTACAATTTTCATTCAAACATTGCTGTGGTTCACTTGTCCACCATAATTCATTATGTCAGTAATCTGGCATCTGAGAACCCTGGCTTGTGATGCAGTTGAGCTATTCCAAACATACCCACTGCAGGCTTCTTGCTGTCTCTCACTTATAGTAAAGCTTCCCACAGCAACCAATTAGATTCTACACTGCCTTGGAATTTTGAATGTGAGTTGTATTACAGCAAGCAGAGTGATAAAGTTGTACAACACACTGCTCTAAGAAGTACTGTCCCAGCAACTCCCATGCAGCTTCTTGTGAAGTGCTCAGTGGATTCTTGCTGAAGTGGATGACAGTGGATATCAATGAGTATTGGTAACTCATTGATATTTGTATAATATTTCTTTATTGTTTCTATATATAACAATACAAACGTATAAACATGTAAACATCCTCTTAAAAGACTTTCCCAGGGAGAAATCCAATCAGAAACAGAAGCGAAAGCTATTCATAACTTCTTTCTAAAACAGCCATGATAAATTTCCCTTCCCATTGGTATAAAAACCATTCTTCCCCCTAGGGGTCTCAACTAAAAAAAAAAAAAAAACAAGGACAGCGACAACCCAAAATCCCTCCCATCCCTAAACCACCCCAAAAAAAAACCCAAACAAGATGAATTAGAAAGAAGAAGAAAAAAAATTCAGTCTCATCTCCTTCCCTCATTCCTCTCCCTTCCTCCAGTGGTCATGCAAGTGAGCCTCACATTCCTGGTAAGCACATGATAGTGATGTCAGACTCTATCCATGGTTTCCATATCACAATAAATTCTGGGTACCTGTCCTGGGATCGTGCTACTTACTCTTCAACACTTCTTACAAAATTAATTTCTTTGATTCAATCTTTAATTTGAGGTGTATCTTGAGACCTCCAATATCTAGCTATTGCCGCAAATAAAAAAAAAATCGAAATAAGCCTTTCTTAACTTCCTTAATTGGCCCTGGTATAATAGTCAATAGCGCAACCTCAGGTGTAAACAGTCCCTGGACCTTAATAAAATGTGCTCCTATTTTATAGATAATTTCCCAAAAATTTTGAATCTCTTGACAGGACCACCGTACATGTGTCATAGTACCGTTCTCTTTTCCACATCTCCAGCATTGATCGGATATGTTTGGGACGATCTTATATAATAAAGTGGGGTATCTGGTAACTCATTGAGCACTTTTTTTCTGCCTGTAAACAGAAAAGGGAACAAGGAAAGGGAAAAAGATACACATTTCCATTCCCCCTTCCTCTGTCCCAGCTTGTCAGGAATATCCAGGTCTGAATTTAAAGGTCAGCTGCACCTAAAATTGAAAATTCTGTTAGGCCTATAAGTAAAAGTTCTGAATAATAATTTTGATTACACAATCCCACTTAAAGCTGACCTTTACATTTAAAAATCAAATTCTACCAATGCATCACTCTATGTATGATGATTAAAATGCTGTGATTTTGAAATATTTACACATGCAGAATATTCACTTCCTGCTTTGAAAGAGCAAATTACTTCAGTTTGCCAAAGCAATGCACACTGGGATTGTCTTGTCATCAGCAGAACATTGCTGGGAAATCTCATCTGTAATATCGGGAGATCTAACGGAAAGGCATTTTCCTTCCCTGAGATGATATGCATGGTCACATGTCCTAGTCACATGCCTAGTCACATGTGCCAGAAATCAAGGAAGTAAAAGGAGAGCTAGTTATCTGCCCTTAGTAAACATGGCCTCTGTCAGCAGACTGCGGAAGAAAAGAGGAATAAGGTTGGAATATGTCAAGAATACAAAGCCTACCATTATCTAGAAGTATGTGTTTGTACATTGTCAATACCAAACATTTCTAAAGGTGTGTTTGTTTTTATTTTTATAAAAATGGGTAATGGTCCGCTTTAACATTTGTTTAATTATAACAGCTTCTTCCTGTCTAATATGCAGTCGCATGAAGTTAGCTACTGATAGATCTGTACTTAAGCATAAAATCCATTCTGTCTACATAATGGAAGAGATGAGAGCTCATCTATGACAAAACCTTCCATCATTTAGTCAGAAGGGGTCTCTGTGTGCCAATTTAATGTAATTGTTACTGACAAACTTTTTACATTTTATTTACTTAACCTAATACAATCCATTATGTATTCTTCCTCCTCCTACTCTGTTGTATTCTCCTTTAGATTATTTTTCTCTCTTCTCTATAGTCCCTATTACATCTCTCCGTTACCACATGGGCTAATAATATAAGATATGCATGCTGGTTGCATCTCAGTGCCATTGAACCTTGCACATTAGGGATAATCGAGTATGCAAAGTTTACTTCAGTTTTAAAGTTAAAGTGATATTAATATCAAAGAGTTTTTAGGCTATTTGTAATGCCAATTAAATTACTTACAATGGATGCTGCTCCTTGATGTTTTAAAGTTTTAGCTTTTAGCTTATTTTAGGGTGGCTCCTTTCCCTTGCAGGGTCCTATGGATCCACCCTTGTGTGTGCTAGTAAGCTGTGTGTGTCTCCACAAACACACAGGCAAAGCAAGGCAAGGTGCTGCCCTCCTTCCTTGCTCTTTCCTTCTCCAAGCTAGTAGATGGACAATTGCTGGAGACTGTGTTGTCCCTTGTGATCTTGTACTGGATAGGAAGTTCAGGGAAGCTGAGAGAGTTGGAGCCAACAGTTCAGAAACATGATGACTGTAAGCGCTTGGGCAATAATCTAAAGAAATACTTTGCTGGGCAATGTAAATGAATTTGATCTGGAAGCATTATTGAAGAAATTGAGAGTTCAATACTACTTTAAGCTTTACTTTTTTTCCTTTATGTATCAACCCCTTATTTTGTATGAGTATCCTAACTGACCAGACATGAAGTGTAAAAGGTAGGGAGGAGTTTTGGGTTCAGGTCAAACATAAGTTTGACCCAAACCCAAGATATTCGCAGTTTGAGAAAATGGTGAGCTAATGTTGTCATTTGCATCCATAGCAGCTGAATAGCAGCAATGTTCTTCCTGGCCTCTGAACTGTGATCAGGTGGCTTCGAAAAAGTCAGGGTATTGCGGAACCTGGCCTTGGGGTGGCAGGGAAAGTAAATCCAGCGCCTTTCCAACTGATCACTAACCCCAAGATTGATGGCAGCTAGTTTCCCCAGAGTAAAGTACTTACTTTGAATATACCTATGCCTAGCAGATATCATAAATGGGAGACACTCTGGAGGGATTTTGGTGGCTTTTTGCAGTGAAATAAATATACTTTAATGTTTATTATTTATTTTTTGATTAAAAGCTGGCTGGCGTCTCTCCTGTTCAAAATGTGGCCTAGTAAACCTGCCTAAATACTGTATATGGACTCAAAACAATATTTTGCTGAGAAAAAATTACACTGTAAGGTGGATTCCTTGTTTACAAGCTGCATGATGTGGTTCTTTTTCCAAATGTGGCCTAGTAAAAGTGCTGGAATACTGTGTGTGGAATCATTACAATATTTTTCTGGCTTATTTTTGTAATGCTGATTCCTTGATTACAAGCTGCCTGTCATTTCCCTGTGAAACTGTAAAGGAACCTTTGAATGTTTCAGTAACAGGTGTGGAACCAAGGCCAGCTTGTGAGCGGGAGACCAGTCTATTCCAATTAGGTGTACCAGATTTAATAAATGTAATAGAGTCTATAGAAAAGAGGGGCAATGAAAAAGGGGGTGCGTGGGAGCATACTTCTATTATGCAGAAGTGTATGGTGACATGCTGCCATTAAAAGCCAGCTTTGCCTGTTTAAGCAACAAATTTGAAACCAAGGCCACTTTGTGGGAGGCTGGCCAGCCTTTTCCCATTAGATGTGTCCTCTTCACATAAGTTTACATTGTGGTGGATCCAGCCACCGCTAGTGGATACGGCGCTACCTCAGAGTGTGGTACTTTGTTCTCCTCCTTGGATGACCAGGATGACCGTATGATTTTGCCCTTGGATCGGGAAGGGTTGAAATAAGCTCCTTGAAGTTTCTCCAAAATCCCTCTGGCTCCTTACCGCCAGCATCACAACCCTCCTCTTTTGGCTCCTGCTACCTCTGCCTCACAGGAAAGGAGGCAGTAGGCAAACAATCCTCCACTTCCTCATGCTGCTGTGCCTTCAGTTCCAAAAATATTACCCCAGGCGGTGTGTGTTTCAGCCGGAAGACCAGAGGGATTGCTTCGCTAATCAACACCTTGATGCAGCTAAACATTCTGTTTGCATCTTCGAATGTTGACAAGATGTTGCTCATGTGCTGAATCAGAAGCCACTGATGCAGTGAAAAGAACCCCAGCTGCCAAGAGCCTGTCTTCATCCCATATTTACACAGATACCCATTGATAGCCCACTGCTGCTGGTGCAGTTGCTGCAGCATGGTCAACATCAAATGACAATGTGTGGATGTATTACATATCAAGCGGCTGGCAGGCAGCCTCAGTCTTACTTATGTTTATGTGCAGTATCAACACCACTGGTTGCCCCCGAGCACTGGACACTCAAAGTGATGGATGACCTCACTGGCCAATTGTGGGAGGAGAAGGCTCATTTAATTGTAAATGTTATATTTAATAAATACAGTTACACTAGATGGGTTGATAGTGTGGGGTACCACATTCTATAATAATTCAACACATTATACAAACCGGAATTTTAAGGTACCCACTCGAAGATGTTATATACTGTAAGCTTTTTAACAAAACTTCCTTTTTTTTAAATACAGAACAGAGTAAAATAGATAAAACAAATACACATAGTATCTGAACTGGAGAGTATGGCTCCTTTCACATACAGAAATGCCTATTAACATCCACATCCAATGAACACATTACATCATATATATATATATATATATATTCACTCACCGTTGGTATCAAACCATCTTTGAAGGTATGTGTCACATTTCCGTGAAAAGAAAGATAATTGGATGGGATTTACTCAATGTGTTTCATGAATGAAGTGCAAACGCTACTGTGTAGCAATGTATTCCTCGACTTGGGGTACACAGTGCTGGAGGAAGTCCAAAAACCTGATCAGTTTTGCCGGTTACTGCTGGGTGCATTAGAGATGTGGCAGCACTCATATGTACAACTGTGTATTTAGTTGTTTGCCCGGAGGTCAGCGTTAAAGAAGCAGCAATCTGGCAATGGCACTGTGGTTATATATGGGTCAGACAGAGTGAATTAAATGAAAATTCCACCTAAAAAAGATCCTTGGGAATGAAAAGCTTGTTCACTTCTTTTATGAGAACAGTTCGGTGTGCTCCAATTGACACAGGTGGCTTCAGGGTACAAGCAAAGCTTTTGAAGATAACAATGAAGAATGCATCACACATGCATACTGCACAGCATATGATAATTCAGCCAGCTACTGAGCCTTGGAGCTGTTTGGATTTGTTTAGGACTGACATTTTATTACAATCAGAACAGCAGTCAATGTCTGTTTGCCGCGTATATGTGAGCTGCACTGTAGCAAACACCAGATTCCTGTATTCTCCTCATTTCATTAACATCCCGCAAAGGATCATGGACAACTTTGATTGTCAGGTTCCACTAATGTTAACTGGATCGCAGTTGCGGAACAAATAGTAGGTCTGTATATGAAGAGGTGGTTCAGTGAGCGGTTCACTATTACACTTAGTGCCGTGGGGAGACCGTACGCATCATTCACCACCTAATTAAACTAAAGTGGCTGGCCTAAGTGAGATGTGGCAAAAGTGCATACTTTATTGGGACGACAGGTTGCAGGCTATAAGAGTTAGCTGTACAAGTAAGTATTTGTGACCAATCTGGATTGTGCAAGGGAAGCAGTTATATGCAGCGGTGTGCGTGCAAGATGTAGCAAGTTGTGCAGCAGTGTGCGTGCAAGATGTAGCAAGGTTGAAGCAGTTTAAGCAGTCCACTCATGCAGGTATAGGTAGTGTGAATCAATATTATGGTACAACAATTCCTCCTTATGCAATCCTATGATAGCCAGAGATAGTATACAGTTCAGCGGTGCATGGTATGATTAGACTAAGCAGTATATCAGTTCAATCATGCTTAACAGGGTTTAGATCGAAGGGTTAATGGCAAGGTTGTAAGCGGCAGCCCAGATAGAAGCAGGCATAAGCAAATGCATGTATTGCAGGTAATAGTGTTAGCGGCACTAGATTCAATGTGACCCAGGGTACTTGCGCTTGGTTGTTTGTCAGCTCTGTGTAATCTGCTCAGGGGACACCGGACTCCAGACGACCAGATCTCCTGCTCTAAGGTCTTTCCTCTGCTACGGATGTCTCAGCACAGGAGTCTAAGACAGGTGTCAGGGAAGTAAGCCTGCGGGTTCTCTGTTTGTCACTCGAAACTCCACAACGAGAGAACGCCGAGTGACAAAACAGCTGAGCTTTTACCTGGGCGGAGCCAGTGTGACGCCATCGACGAGACGACACATCGCTGGAGCCCAGGGACACGCCGGGTAAGTCTATGACAACATGAACAAGTGAAGGGCATAGGCTGGTTCCTAGCCCTTTAATTAGTCTTCTGGGGGGTAGGCTTTTTCAAGTAACATATCACATCACTGTGGCAAATACAGGGCAACATGAACAATCTATTTTGTGCCTCTTCCCCCATTAGTAGAGAGATAAGTCACAGATTCACACGGTGAGATGATGAGAGAACTGTGACCGGTAACAGGGAGTCACTGATTTGACCAATAAAGCAATCATCAGGTATGTGATGATAATGTAGGATTATGTGACAAATGGAAGACATTATCTATTTACAGATTTGAGTATTCGTATGTCTTTTTGTGAAATCAGAAGATGTTCTGCCTCTTAAAGCAGAAGCTAGGACAATCGTTTTTCTATATTTGGGTAGGTTCAGGAAGGAGGTTGAACCTCTTTCTGTTGGTATTACTGCATATGGCCCCATTTGGGAGATTGAAAAGGAAATACATTTTCTTTACAGTTTATTTGGAAAAGAAGTGGAGAGGAACTATCTCAATTGAAATATCCTATTTGGTGTCAATGTTTGAAGATGAGATTGCCCTACGTTTGAGGGCAATTCTTCTCAATTCTTGTCATGTCTCTGGGACAAGAAAGGAGGCGAAATCCTTCCACTGGGGACACAGAGAGCCATAAAATCTAAAATAGTATCTAACTCTTCCTTGTTCTATCTTGGAGTTGCACTTCTGAAGTGATAAAAAATCTGAATAATCCTTTAGAACACCTAAACTCAACAAAACTCAACTTCCCCATCCCCCAGCCTCTGTGTTGGAACAGATATGCAGTAATTTATAATGTTAAAGTGCAATTTTCACTGCTCAGCCTTCCTTTGGCCAGGTCAGAGATCATAAAAGCCCAATTAAATCTTAACATTTTATCACTGCAATGCAACCAGGCTGCATATACAGAAATACAGCTTATTTACTTCTTTAAAAAATTTTCGATTATGCAGCGCCAACACAATGGTAAATTAGTGATTAATTATATAACGTGAACAAACACCATTAATTATATAATGTGAATAAGTGTTATTCAGTGAAACTAAATCAAATACATGTGAAACTGTGTCCACTTTTGAAAAAATTGAAAAAATAAAAATAAATAAATAAAAATAAAATACAGAGTGAAAAAGACCTGCTAAACCCCTGAGGACGTCGATAAGACAAAACGCGTCGGGGTGGGCCTAACCTCACGCTACACCAGATACAGGATTTTGTAGTTTTGCCGATCGGAACATTTTTCTTTGAATTTTTTTTCGGTCTTTGCCTGTGGATTTCGTTGTTTTAGTCTTATTTGATTCGAATAAAATCCTTTTGAAACTTCTACACTATGAGAGGTCTTTTTCTTGTATGATCCCGAAGATAAACCATTTACCGGTCACAGACCGTCGAGAGTTGCAGCGGGGACACCACAACTTCAGGAGAATTCATTTCTCTAAAAGCTCTTCGGGCTGCTTACCACAGCCACTACATTGTGGTGAGTACATACCCTGAGGGGATTTACACGGCATTGGCCGGCATCCCCAAACAAATTATTTACTTCTTTATTTAACTGGTAAGTGCTGCAGCAAAAGTTAAAGTACAGAGTTCTGCAGCAATCCAAAGAGTCAGTCTAACTCCCTTTTACACAAAGCAGTGGCCATGGTTCTACCTAAGCAGCGCTGTTAATAAATGCACTTATCAGTTAAATAAAGAGGGAAAAGAAGACCAGATTCTGCCTGCTACCTACATTACAGTAATACATCTTGAGGGGTCAGCTGGGCTTTAAACGCTACAAAGGAGGAGATTGATTGACTGGTTTTATTGCTAATAAAAACCGTACAAGCACAGGTCCAAGAAGGTGCTCTGCCAAGCTTCAAGAACGCTGTGTGCAAGGTAACCATCCACCCACCTCCTCTGTGCGACAGGCGTCACCTCCGTGGAAATCTTTGCCGACTTCTCATTTCTGCCAACGTTAGTTGCTTGGTTGTCATACTGACCCTCTGGTTTCAGTATTTTGAGTCACTAACACAGAGCAGGCATGTATATCAGGACCTCTGAATTCCCAAATGGATACTTGTTTGTTTTTTTTATTTTACTTACATCTCTGAAACCAGAGGGTCAGTTCAAAAGCCAAGCAACTAGCATTTTTACAAAAGGAGGTCAGCTTTGGCAGCCTTCATATTTATCTTAGCAAAGGGTTACATAATGATAAACCATCTTCAGTCTAATTAAGAGTTATCTAACAGGGTTATTCACTAAAGGGTGAAGAGTTTGGAGATTGTTCACTTCTCCTGCCTTCTACAAACTCTTCACCCTTTTGTGAATAGCCCTGTAAGTGTTTTTTTGTAATGAAAGCCCATGCTGCGTTTTTCTAAAACTGTGTTGGAATTCTGTTACAGCCAGCTTTGATCTAAGTAGATCTTAGTAGTACTATCCTTCTTCATTCCCTTGTTTTCTTCTTGGGACACCCCCAGAGGTATGGCTTTTACGTCTATGACCAATACGCATCCTATGTTCCATTATGCAGCTTAATAAATCAATTAAGACAGCCGAAATAGTTATTGTGGAACTATATGAACTCAGAATCAGGATATTCTTCATTTGCACACGACATTACTGGAGCCGCTCTGCAAGAACTGCTGACTTGCAGATCTGCCTTCTACATTATTTAGCACACATACACAAGTGATCTTAAATAGTGCAAATGAACAACGACGTGTTTAATTATTAAATTTATTTGTTCCGGCAAGATTTCCCGCTGTGCTAGAGAAATCCTCTCACTTACACAGTTTTATGGCAGGGCTCCCACTCAGAAACATATTTTACATTAAAGGGTAATCTCTTCTGGCGTACAAAACCCAGACTAATATTTTAATATGCCTTTTTTAAGTGCCTAATAGATGTTTAATCCAAGGCTCAAAAACTTTCATCAAAACAGTAAATGAAGATTTTCTTAGTAGTATATCAATGAGCAGTAATACACTGCAATTTAAAACCGAATTCACTGACAGTGTGTAAACAGGTTCTAAGTAAGCATCAAAGCAAAGTAAATAAGCCACTTAATATCATATCTCAACAATTGTTGTGTGTTGAAGAACTGCAAATCTCAGCATTCCTTTGAGCTGGGAGGACATGTTAAAGTAGTATTAAACTCTGAAACGTTTTTTTTTTCAATAGTTAACCTAGATCAAACGAATATACATTGCCCAGCAAAGTATTTCATTACATTTGTTCCCAAGCACTTACAGTCATAATGTTTCTGAACAGCTCCAATTCCAATTCTCTCAGCCCCACTTACCTAAGGGTCCTGTCCAGTACAAGGATCACAAAGGACAACATAGTTTCCAGCAGCTGTCCCTCTACTAGCTTGGTGAAAGGAGGAGGGGGGAGCAGTGGAGAGAAGGGGAGTATCTTGCCTTGCTATGTCTGTGTGTTTATAGAAACACACAGATTACTAGGACACATAAGGGTGTCTCCATAGGACCCTGCAAGTGAAAGGGGCCACACTAAAACAGGGTATCAAGGCTAGTGCTCAGAGACCAGCTGATTCTGCAGGAAACTAAAACTTTTAAATATCAAGGAGCAGCATCCATTGTAAGTTATTTCATCAGCATTTGAAATGTATTAAAAACCATTTTAAAAACCAAGTTAGTAAAAGTGCTTTTTTATTGTTCACCCAGTAAATGAGCATTTAACCCTTGCAGTGTGGGGGGAGCCCCACTGCAAGGGTAGTTTGTACATTCCCCCAGTGTTCAAGTGTTCAGCTTTAATATGTTGAAGTAATTTCAAAAGTAAACTGCTTTCATTCAAATACTACATGGTGATCCTGCCAAAAAGCTTCTTGTTCATGCACTTCCTATTATAGGGTGACAGTGCTCTGTCCCTTCCTCTCAGTTGTGCTCCAACGTTGCCACCCTGTCAAACTGCCATCCGGTGGAGGCGAAATGGCATTTAACAAGCATTATGCAAACATGGTCCACTGTTGTTAACATCAGAAAACCCGCCCTAAGAAATGGCATGCAGCCATCGCTGGTGTGAATGTAGACAGGATGGGGCTGCAAAATAACTGCAGGAGATTAGCAGTGCTGAGATGCAACAAGGGATGAAAATATTTAAAATGGAGTATGTTATTTAATAAAAGAGGAAATTGCTTATATGCAATATGCAAAGTGTTTTATCAAACTTAATGGCATCCAGTTCTGCTTTACATCTACTTTAAATTGGAACATCAGCTAAAACTGTTTTTTCTGGTTTTCAATACAGTTGTCTGTGTCCCCATTGGGGAGACACTTTCCTGTGTCATGGTGATGACCATTCCTATAATTGGTTACACTGTGTTCACAGTATATGCTCTGTGATTAAGCACAAGTATGACATTTTATCTGAGACATATGCTGTATGCCAACTGATGAATTAAAGATTACACACTGATCTTCAATTCATACAGGAGTGCCTTGTTTCCTTATAATTACAGTGTATTGCATGGCTGGTACAGCTGAAACATAATAACACATAGTGTATGTTAGGGCAACATAAAAAAACATGTGTAGTATATCTCCCAATGTTTTATCCCTTTAAAGACCCTGCAAATACAGAATAATACCTGCTGATCTGCCAGGGACTCAACTCATAAGTCCTGTTGAGTTCTGTTGACTTTTGTGGACTAAGTAGTGCCAGCCCTGGCCAGTTGTCGTTTGCTGAGTTACTGCATCAGGCTCCTTCTTCTTATGTCCACAACATTACCACACATTGATCTGTAGTCCAAGATAGGAACTAGGTTCAGGCTTTTCAGGACAGCTCTGAATTTGTGAGAAGATCAGTAGGTATTTTTTCACCTATAGTACAGTTGTAACAAAATGCTTTCAATGGCATATTTAATAAACCAAAAGAGAGCAAATAAAAGAAGTTTATTGTTAGGGTTACATAGTTACATAGTATGTGAGGTTGAAAAAAGATACGGGTCCATTAAGTTCAACCTGTGTGTGTGTCTGTGTGTGAGTTGTGCGTGTGTGTGTACACGAGTCCCTGTGTGGCTGGGTATTTAAGAGTACCTGTACCCCTGTATTTTACGGTCTCTTAGGATGGTATCTAATTTAATTTTGAATGATTCAATGTTCTCTGCTGATACCACTGCTTGTGGCAGAGAGTTCCAAAATTAAACTGAAAAGAAGCCCCTACGCCTTTTGTGCTTAAAACGTTTCTTCAACAGTTTTAGGTGGTGGCCTCTAGTCTTTTTTAGGGAGTTTACAGTAAAAAGTTTAGTGCTCATGTTACCATCACCACTAAACACTTTGTACATCAAAATCATGGCCCCTCTTAATCGCCTTACTTCCAGCATGAACAAATTTCAATTTAGCATTCTTGTCTTAAAGCTTTGATCCTCCAGCCCCTTAATTAGCTTAGTTTGCTTTTCTCTGGACTCTCTCCAGCTCCAGAACATCCTTTCTGGGGATTGGTGACCAAAACTGAACCACATACTCCAGATGAGGCCGAACCAGCGATCTATAAAGTGGCAAAATGATTGCTTTGTCTCTACAGTACATTCCCTTTTTAATACAAGACAATACTCTGCTCGCTTTGTTTGCTGCGGCCTGGCATTGCGATCTGTGGCACCTATGACCCCCAAATCTTTTTCCATTCCTGACTTCCCAAGTGGAGTACCCATTAATGTGTATTCTTCTTGTCTGTTTTTAACCCCAAAATGCATTACTTTAAATTTTTCAACAATAAACCTCATCTGCCTTGTAGTTGCCCACTCCCCCATATTATCCAGGTCCTCCTGTAATGTTATAATGTCTAAGTCCGTGTCTATTACCCTCACAGTTTTAGTAATGTCTGCAAACATAGAAACATGGATATTCACGCCCTCCCCAATATCATTAATAAACCGGTTAAACAGTATGGGGCATAGCACAGAACCATGGGACAAGCCACTCTCGACTTTAGACCAATCTGAAAAAGAACCATTTATTAATACTCTCTGGACACCTTCCTGTAGCCAGTTCTCTATCCATGTACACACCATTTCATCTATCTATGTGGTACTGTGTAGGGATGAGCTTCGCGTTCGAGTCGAACCTATGTTCGACTCGAACATAGCATGTTCGAGCGTTCGCCGAACACCGAACATTATGGGATGAGAGAGAGAGAGAGAGTTTTAGAAGAGTTCTAGTTAGTGACAGATTAATTGAGATTGGTAGAGAGTTATACAGATTTCTGTATATATCAGAGTTCTGTATATATCAGATTTCTGTAATGTCAAATGCATACACTTTAAGCCCATCTCCATTAAATCTGTATCTGTCCAACTGGTACAGTATTTCTGAAAAGGCTGTTTTATTCTATGTAAGGCTTTCCTTTTTGGATTCAAGCATTTGGAATTTGTTAAGAGAACAAGGGCTTAATTATAAAACTGGGAAATCAACTGTGATCATGGTGCAGTCAGTGTCACTACACATTACAAGGCATTGCTTTAAGGACACTGCAAGCACTAATTGTCAATGCACCACAGAGCATTTGCAATGGCTTGGTACAGGTTTCTTGTATATATGCTGGGTTACTTTGTAAGACAGCACGGGGAGTAATGATGATGTGCAAAGGGTAACAATCCATAGCAATCACCCTTCAGCTTATTGTAGTCAGGAAAGGGCAGTGTAAAGAATCTACTTGTATTTTCAGTGAGCTTAGACTAAGGTTTTTATTGCAATGTATATCTTAGAGACATGTTTTTTATGGATCGGTCTGGCCATGAATTGTTCGATTTTCATACGAACGTTCATGCAAAATATATTGTTGGAACATTCAATAATATCATCAGAGATTTGACGAATGGAGTTCGAAATTTTATCTTTCATTTATGTGTTTTGTAAAGTAGCCACTTGCTTCCGTGATAGACTATAATTTCAATACAAATTAGTACTATATGCGATTGTAGCCAATCACAGGAGTGAGCTTGGAGCTGTGACTACTTTACAACACACACAGGGACCACAGGGAACAAAAGTAGCCCCCCTCCAGAAGGAAGGACAGTGTCAGCACCAATTCAGAGATGATTTGAGAATCTACAGCTGAGTGATATACAAAAAGGATACATTTTTGTTGATAGTTAAGGTACTTGAATGCATTTCTAAGATTGAACTCCTGAGTTTAGTGTCACTTTAAGGAAAATGAGGATGGGAATTAAATAAACCACTAGGTGGGCCTGTCACTGGTGTTCTGAAAATCTAATTCTATCCCCTCTTCAGTCTATCATGAATGCTGCTGTCAGACTCATCCACCTCACTAACCACTCAGTGGCCACCACCCCTCTCTGCCAATCCCTCTACTGGCTTCCAATAGCACAATGCATAACATTCAAAATACTAACAACTACATATAAAGCCATCCACAAACCTGCAACAACTACATCTCCAAACTCATCTCAAGATATCACCTAAACCAATGGTGGCGAACCTTGGCATTCCAGCTGTTTTGGAACTACAAGTCCCATGAGGCATTGCAAGGCTCTGACAGACACAGCACCCAGAGGCAGATGTATGTTGGGATTTGTAGTTTTGGCACAGCTGGAGTGCCAAGGTTCCACCACTGACCTAAACCGTCCCTTCCACTCTTCCCAAGATCTCCTGCTCTCTGGCTCTCTCATCACCTCCTTCCATGCTTACCTCCAAAACCTCTCCAGAACCTCTCCTATCCTCTGGAACTCCCTACCACAACCTATCCAGCTATCTCCTAATCTCTCTGCCTTTGGGCGATCCCTGAAAACTCATCTCTTCAGGGAAGTCTATCCCACGTTCTTTTACAAGTTATACATTTACTCCTTCAATTAGCTCATCCCTCACAGTTATTACCATCTGTATCATTTGCCACCCCTTATAGATTGTAAGCTCTTTGGACCAGAGTCCTTCTAATCCTTTTATATGGTATTGTATTGTAATTGAACTGTATCCCCATATGTTGCAAAGCACTGCACCAACTGTTGGCGCTATATAAATCCTGTATAATAATAATATAAATAATAATAATAACTAATTGGTAGAGAAGGAGATGAAAAGGGAACACATCTTTCCCAACTTTATTATTATTATATAGCGCCAACAGTTTGTGCAACGTTTTACAACATAAAGGTATGACAGAGTTACTGAGCAAGTATGGAAACTGAATAATATGAAAAGATGGGACAAAGCACTCCAGATCATCCACTAACCTTCATTATGATCCATTATCGCTCATATATGCACGTCTTCCACCCTTGGAACTTGGCACTGCTGGCAAGTACACAAGCAGCTATTTCATCATCACAGTCCCAGGCTCAGTAATTTGTAGCATTAGCATAATATGCGTCATGTTTTCTCTCCATATATAATGTGCCCATAAACTCTGTGTCTCCACTGTAAAGGAATTCATGTTTATTGGGTTGTAATATACAATGTCCTGCTGACATTAGCCTACATTAATGGTTGCAGCATCCTCGATTATGTAGTAACGGTTAAACCAACACAATGTTGAGTGCTTCCAGTGATTGTAAGCTCTTGTTATCACTCCCTAGGGAAGCCCAATACAGACAACACAACCTCACCCAATTGTTGCAAATGATGCTCATATAAATTGTATCTATTTCAGCGATCGGGCTTTAAACAGGCTCCTTAAGATATGTATCTGTGCTCGGACGCAGACAGGGTCCATCCTGTCTGCGTACAAGTACGGACACCCACACCTGCACGGATGTACAGTTCGGGTGAGCTTGCGGTGGTGGTTGCGGGAGCTTGCAATCATATGCAGCACCTGTCCTTCCCAGGAGCGGCCCGATATGGCCGTAGGCGCCACACAGATCTGTACGGGTCGGCTCTTATCAATGTGAATGAGTCGTTACTGTGTGTGTGTGTGTGTATGTATGTTCATATGTGCATGTGTGTGTGCTAGATTTAGCCCAATGAGTTTCCCATACTACCTCGGTATGGGCAGGGGCTGGAAGGAAGAGTCTGCAGGAGCCAGAACATTGCACCAGTATTCCACTGATCGGAGTTGCTTTGCAGGCTACCTTGCAAAAAAATAATAAATGCAAAAAAAAATTCTTTAATTAGTGTGTGCATTTATCAGTTTTTTTCCAAAGCTGGACTGTGCTTTTAAGGATAACTTCCAAGTTGCAAGAAACTGTTGAAGACTGCTGCCATTGCTAGAGACTGTAGCCATCTTGGAAAAAAAAGGCTGCTTCTACATTGCAAGAGACTTCTGCCAAATGTACTAGTCTACAGCCATGTAACATGATAACTAAAGAATCATTCAAAGTTCCAATAGACTGCTAGACATTGCTGCAAAATTACAAGAGACTGGGCAACATTAGACTTAACATGAGCAAGCTTCTGTGTGTCCTCTAATTGTTACCTAAAGTGATATTAAAGTAAAAAAAAGTTGTTAAGCCATTTTATATGCTAATGAAATCACTGGATGCTGCTCCTCGATGTTTTAGTTTCCTGCAAAATCAGCTGGTCCCCTGAGCACTGGCCCTGATATCCTGTTTTAGGGTGGCTCCTTTCCCTTGCAAGTTCCTATGGAAGCACCCCTGTGTGTGTGCTCATAAGCTGTGTGTCATTCCTCAAACACTCTTCTCCCCCTTGCTCCTCCTTTTTCCATCTTCCATTCTCCAAGCTAGTAGATGTAGAGCTGCTGAAGACTGCTCTGTCCCTAGTGATCTTGTGATCTAGTGATCTTGTACTGGACAGGAAGTTCAACAAAGCTGTACTGAGAGAGTTGGAGTTGTTTGGAAACATGATGACTGTAAGTGCTTGGGTTAAAGAAATCCTTTTACAGGGCAAAGTCAATTTTTTTAGCTGGAATCATTATTGAAAAAAATGTTTGAGGGCTTAATACTATGAATCCTTGAACTCTGAGTGGCATACAGTCAGTGGCGTAACGAGTGACCTCAGGGCCCCATGCAAGAATCCAGTTCCGCTGCCGGACCCCATGTCACCTTCCTTGATACTTCCCCTTCGTGTCCGCAGCAGCTCTATTCGGCACTCGGCGGCAGTTCTGTGTGATGAGGGGGCGGGGATTACACCGCTCCCTCTCATTGGCTGCTGCCCGGCTGGATGATGCTTCATGCTGCGCCCGAAACAAGATGAGGGGAGCAGCGTGAAGCATGTAGGGCCCAGGACGGGAGGAAGAGGTCCCGGGACTGGTAATCAGCGGTCACCAGTGGCCCCTTCCTCCTGTCCTGGGCCCCCTCCAAGTGGCCGAACTCATGGGCCCGGTCGCGGCCGCAACCTCTGCGACCCTGGTAGTTCCGCCACTGCATACAGTTGTATTTTACCACATCCTGAAAGTTCTTTCTCCAGAATTCTCCTGTCAAAGCATCATCCATATTTCACAGGTACCAGAAAACATCAATTGGATTAAATAATGTGTATGCTAACTAGAACAACAGGAAAAAGATCACACTTTCTTTTCTTAATTTGACAGCATTCATATCACAAGAAGATAAATAATTGCCATAAATAAAAGCTATTTATAAAAAAGGAAACAGAAACCTAAATATAATAAATGGGAAAGTGACTCTGTATTGACAGAAATGTATGGGTTCACCTGTCATTACAAACAAAATCAATGTGTCATTTATGCACCACCTTTATCATGCTCCTAATATCTATGTATCTTTCATTTTGTATCTTATGCTTCAATGATACATTTATTTCTTGCAGCATACTGGTAAATATTGATTCTGAAACTGGCTGGCATCAGTGTGTAGATTTGTATTTTTAAAACACAAATCACTTCCAAGTTACACAAGATGGGATGTGTGCCTTTGGTTGTACTCAACAGGTTTGCCATGCATGCATACATTTAAGAAAAACAGCATTGCTTCCAAACTAGCCAAACCTAGCTATAACTATGGTTGGTGGTGTAGCCACTCTGCCCTAAGCAGGACTGTCTATTTAAATCTAGAAGTTGTTCGGCTGTAGACAATCTGATTTTGGTTGATAGTTCAGCTTTCTGATGCCTGTCCTAGGCTCTGGTAATTGTCTAACAGTTCCAAAGAAATGCACAACACAGAGCTCAGCTGACTCCCAAATAAATGTTCTCCAACATCAATTGTAGGCAGGCTGCCGTCATCAAAGGCCTCTGGGAAGTTTCCTCACAAGGCATGAAAAACAAACAGTGCCTTCTCCTCGTATAATACCATTTAGTAACATTGAGTAGAGAATTAGCATAAAACACTACTCACATAGTTATATCCAGATACAAGGCAGATCCCAACAGAGGCGTCCTAGCTAGCTGACATGTTTTGGAGATGTTCCCCTTCCTCAGAGCTGCGGAAGGTGGAACATCCCCCGAAACACGTTTGTTTGTTTTTCATGTCTGGTAATTGTCTGCTTCTACCTACTGTAGGAGAGTGCAATAGAGGAGGCTGCACTAATCAGTGTTAGGAATGTTTGTACCTACCTGACCAACCTCTAGGAGGTTTATTGTCAGTGGTGCATGCCGCAAGATGTTATAAATCCTTGGAAGTGTCCTTGGGAAGTCAGTCTAGCCCCGGGCCTCCTGTCTGGGAGGGATGCTGTGGATTGTCCGATCCTCCTAGGCCTACTGCCTGAGGAGGGTGACCATATGCTTGGCCTGAGGCCTGGATTTGAGGCCTAGTGGGTGTAGGCTGGGGATAGAGATGCCATGAAGGAACAGCCAGGACAGGGAGCCTGAGAAGCTGAGTAGAAAGTTGGTCCTTGACTGAAGTATCGTGATTGATCCCCAAGGAGTAGTAGCTGCAACATTCAGTATCTGATAGCTAGGAGCTGAATTCACAGACTTCAAGGTCAGCTTAAGGTGCTTTATCTGTGAAAGTTGTAATAACTTTGTCCGCTTTTTGGAATCTGCAAGTTCATGAGTGTCCTGTGCCCTGACCCAGAACTGGAAAGGGTCCAGCAAAGAACAACAAAGTTAAAAAGGCCTCAGCTACAATTAAGTAACTGAAACGTATAGAAGGCAATTACACGAAGACATGATTGCTATCTACAAATTGATCAATGGCAACTGTACGGGCGGTAACAACTTGGTTAATCTTAAGTTCCTGAGGAGGACACAGGGAACAATTTGAGGTTAGAGGAAAGGAGGTTTAATCTAAAATTTTGGAGGGGGTTCTTCACAGTCGAAGCAGCAAAAATGTGGAACCTCCCAAGTAGTGGTAACAGCTGGAAGCATTGACTAATTCAAAAATAATCTAAATTTCTTCATTGATAAAAACAACATACATGGATATCAATGCTCTTAGAGGTTTTTAACTTAATCTGATGAACACAAAAGTAGGACTGGATGGACCTGTGTCTTTTTTTCCAACCTTATTTACTATGTAACTATAAATACTAAATATGGCTATTATTAGCCCTGAGGAAGGGGCTGCAGCTCCCTGCAACGTGTGGGCTCTTTGTGAACCTCAATAAACGTATTAACATTATAAAGATTTTCACAGTATAGAGCATTCTTTTGGACACAGGGACTGTCCCTCCTGATGGAGTGGAGCACTCGCATTCCTCTCACTGAACCTTTTATTTAAACTTCCTAGGTAGGTTTACATATCAGCAGGACAGAACTCAGGCAACTCTATGCAATATGGATGCAGCAAGGAATAACCATTCCAAGGCAGGTTTATTTATCACCGGCACAGGACAATCTATCTGAATTTTTTTAATGTTTTGTCTGGAGTTCCACTTTAGTTGCAACACTGCAATCGTCCTGTTTTTAGATGCTCATCAGGTACCGTAGTTTGGGGTGTCTAGTAATTGTTGATGCGAAGCAAAGGCAGCCAGATTGATTTTCGCTTCTTAGTTCATTGAAACTCAATAAGAAATTCTGCATCCCTTTAGGTTTTAATTCTGGAAGATCAGGAAGATAATTCCCCCGCCAGGCCAGGAGATAAAATGATTGCTGCTGCTGCTGGTAGAGCGTGATGGCTGCCCGGAGTCAGTCTTCCATCTCAGCAGAGAGGTTGGACTGACACAGAGATAATGCACGGAAAATCCGATAAAGACAAAACGCTCGGCACCCCTCTCTAGAGGAGACGCAGCTCAGCATTCATTGTCACATGCTCCGTGCCAGGCGATGAACGGCTTAATTTGTAGATAAATAGCCTGCCCTGGAGGCAGGGGTGGAGTGTGACACAGAGGTGGAAGCATCGCTGCCAGTTGGAGGCCCAGAAACATGAGTGGCAGTGCTGCGTTAAAAGGGAAACACAAGTCAAAAGTGCAAACTAAAGGAAACACGATGTTTCTTCAAAACATGTGGCTTTAAAATCTCATATGATCTTTAACATAACAGCAAGACCACAAAGATGAGGGGCTTTTAAGGTGTCACAAATACATAATGTCCATTCAATATGACCATAAATTGTATACTGTATGTAAAACAATTTTATTCATTAAACTTAGGGATGCACCGATACCAGTATTTCGGTATTGAGTATGAGTACCGATATTTTTTTTCAGTACTCGACCAATACCGAATACAGAGTAACAGAAGTCCCATTCAGGAAGCTATGCAGCGTGTAATGACTCTCTACCTGGCTTCCTGTTTAGCCAGGAAGCCGGGCGGCGTGTAAAGATTCACCACCCGCGTTCCCGATTACCAGAGAAGCCGTCCCCATGCTTCTCGTCACTAGGTGACAAGAAAGCATAGAGCAGGCTTTCTGGCCAATCAGGAAGCCGGGGGAGCCATGTAATGACACGGCGCCCGGCTTCCTGATTGGCCGGGGAGCTGGCTACATGCTCCCTCATCATGAGGTGACAAGGCAACATGAAGCCAGCTTTCCGGCCAATCAGAAAGCCGGGCGCCACTTCATAACGCAGTGCCCGGCTTCCTGATTGGCCAGCTTCACGACCAGGAAGCTGGTCAGCGAGTCATTACATGCATGCATCCTAATTGGCAGGGAAGCTGTCTCCATACTTTCTCATCACAAGTGACGAGGGAGCATGGAGCCGGCTTCCCGGGCAATCAGGAAGCCAGGCAGTGTGTAATGACGCGCTGCCCAGGTTCATGATACAAGAAGTATCGGGCTAGGCATTGAAGCATTTAGCATACTAGTATCAATATCGGTGCATCCCTAATTAGAATGATAACATGATCAGAGTATGAAGATACAATCAGCAGCACAAATTAGACACAGTGCGCCAACAACATCACATTAAAGCAAACCACCTCCTTCTGGGTCCCACATTATGTCTATATGTATGTATAATAATAATTCCATCTTAGTCCTAAACATAGGTACATAGTTTTCGTCTTAATTTCGTCCAACGTGGGCCCAATCTTTGACACGTTTCGCACTTCATGTGCTTCATCAGGAAGGCTGGAGGTGATCTAAAATATTGCACCAAACTTTATCAATAAAGTTCATATCCCAAAATACCTAAACATCAATTTTAGTTCAATCATCAATGATCTTTAACATGCCAACCTTCAGCTTTAGAATGGCTGGTAGTCCTGCCAATTTAAGGCACTTCCTGACAACAATCTGTCCCTGTCTCCTAATAGTGCTCCGGTGCTGTCAGACTGTCAAATGCTACTTTGTTGCAACATCTGTATGGACAATTATTAGCAGTTTCGTAAAATGATGCTTTTGGGCAAGATATTGTTGAAGTGTATGATGGTAAAAGTTGAAAGAAAAAAACATATTCAGTATATTTCTCCTATACATGTGTTTTGTCTTCTTAAAGTGGGGGGGGGGGGCACTCTGGCTGGCTTCCCGCCCAGGTCACTGATGTCACTGGTTGCTAGAAGCTCCTGTGAACAAAGCTACCGGTCCCAGAGATACCATAAAGAGCCACATGGCCCCCCACACAGACCTGTGCCTGCTGAGTTAACCTCTGTGGACTACAGAACATTTCCCTACTAAGTTATTGAGATAAGGAGAGGGGCAGGTCTAGTCCTAACACACATCCTGACATAGGGTAACTTGTCCCCTTTGGACTGGAAGAGTGTTACTTGCAGGGTCACCAGAAGAAAGTAAAGGAAAAAAGCCTCCGATAAAGGATAATGGAGCTTCCACGTCTAGAAGCAGTTAGCTGTAATATGTTACATTTTTGGTCTTTGATTTAGATAGACGTTTCACTGGAACTTGCTGTTTCAGTGTTTGCTGTGTAGAGGATGATAGAGGATTGTGTATGTAGAGTAACCATCAATAAGTGTAAGAAAATACAGAAAGAGGAATTTATCAAAACTGGAGCAGGCAAAATCTGGAATAGTTGCCCACTGTAACCAATCAACTTCTCTCTTTCATTTCCAAAGCTTAACTGAGCAAACTGAAAAGAAAAATTCCCACCAATATTTTTTTTTTTTTGGGGGGGGGGGGGGGGATGTTTTTCCTCGTCATTTTTCCTTTAATGCATCTAGCGCACTTTATCGTTTGACGGCATGGATCATTTTTATGCCACTGTCACGCCGATCCTAAACTAGTTCTTTTTTTACTGTTTCCGATTTCCCGGAGGACGGCACCGGATGTAGATGCTGCACAGATGATTTTTGTCTTTGACAATGTTAATAAAGATCTAAACCCAATTACTATAATCACATCAAAGCTTAACTTGAGCAAACTGAAAAAAGAAGCTAATTGGTTGCCATGGACAACTGCTCCAGATTCTGGCTGCTCCAGTTTTTATCACTTTCCCCCCATAGCCTTTAATATTAAATATAATTTTCAATATTTAAAAAAAAATGTACGGCTTTGGTTACAGTGGCTTAGTGGTAAGCACTGGGGTCCCCAGTTCCAATCCCAGTCTGCACACTATCTGCATGGAATTTGCATGTTCTCTCCCACACTCCAAAGATAAGCTGGTAGGCTAACTGGCTCTAGTATGTGAATGGGTGTTTAGATATGTATGTGAGGTAGGGACATTAGATTGTAAGCTCTTTGGGGGCAGGGACTGATGTGGATGCAAAAGCATTGTGTTAATGGTCAGTGTTATATAAATAATAAATTACAGGCCACCATCACATCACTGGAATATGACTATGCCATCTGCCTGGGCAGGGCTGATGGCACACGTGATTCTGATATGAAGGTTGAGGCACTTCCTGTTCTGGAGTGACAACACTCTCTTCAATTGCTCTCCTGCATTGCCACCTAGTCACATACGCTGTCAGTCCTGCAACACTAATGGCACAGCCATGTTCTACGGTTGCCCCCCATCAAGTAACCTGTCCAACTCCTAAGCAATGACATGTAGCTGCCTCAGGAGCAAGTGCATGTAGAGGGGAAGTGGCTTCAAATCAGCAGCACGAAAATGCAAAAACAAAATTAAAGGAAATAATAAAGAAAAGTGAAAGCATTTGATTTCTATAAGAAAACCCCATGGCAGCTGTTTAAGATACACCGAGCTTTATCAAACTAAATATCCTCAATGTAGGTTTCAGCTCTATTTAAACCACTTTTTTGCAGCTCAGCTAATCCAGCTTATGACA
The DNA here is from genome assembly GCF_000935625.1 of Nanorana parkeri. Lineage (NCBI taxonomy): Eukaryota > Metazoa > Chordata > Amphibia > Anura > Dicroglossidae > Nanorana > Nanorana parkeri. Next base: position 163,794 of record NW_017307846.1, read on the forward strand.
ATTACCTTTGTATGTACCTGGCCCCCTTTTGTGATAATAAAGCTGCCACCTTTAAAAGTCACTACATTGCCTTGATTGGCCTGATAACATGTTATTTTCAAGAGCAATGGAAGATCTTATGATGGTTTAGGAGACGGGGTAGTAAAGATAACCTTTTCATAGTCTTTCTGAGACCCCATACTGTTCATGGACTGTGATAGTTCTCCCGGTCTTGCTTTGATTAAAGCTTTTTATCACAGGTCACATGACTCCTGAGTCAATACAGCAGGTGTAAAATGAAGAGGCACCCCCTGTGCTGTGAAAGGCACACACAGTAGGTGAAGCATCTTCTATTTCTTCTTTAACGCTATTGTCTGTTACCTTGCTTTTTAGCTGGTTAATTCTAGCTTTCTAAACTCTAATGTATTTCATTAAATGGAATATACAGTTTTGTAGTATATATTTTCTTTATTCCTGTATTATTATCAGGGTCCAGAAATAGAAAAAAAACATTTGTTTAGATAAATTTGACATTTTGTGTGAGAATATTTAGCATTTTCTGTTTACAACCAGTAGGGATGTGTTTTGCTGCTTTTTAGATATTTGATAGCACAACTTTGTAAAGTAAAGCCTGTTTACAGAGTGCAATAGCTCAACCTGAAATGTAAACACAACTAAATAAGAGGAGCGACTTCTCCCCCTGCTTGTTCTGTTCAGACAGGGCTATATAAGGTTTTAGTGTGAGAGAGAGAGAGATAGAGAGAGAGAGAGAGAGAGGCTGGAAGTAAACATCCTCCTACTGTGTCATAAGAAAACCCTTGATGCTCTGTGAATCCATGGATATGGGGGAACCAGGTATTAAATGTCTTTGCAAAACAAACCTTTTCAATCAATGATAACAAAACATATGACATATTATTTATTTATTTATTACAGGTATTTATACAGCACCAACAATTTTACTAAGCACTTTACATAATGCACAGTCACACCAGTCCCTGCTCTCAAGGAGCTTACAATCTAAGGTCCCTATCCTGCATATATGCATACGGGGCCAATTTAGACAGGAACCAATTAAGCTTCCAGCATTTCTTGTGTGGGAGGAAAACAGAGTACCCAGAGGAAACCCACGCAAGCACAGGGAGAACATGCAAAGTCCATGTAGAGAATGTTCTGACCTGAATTTGAACCAGAGACCCCCAGTGCTGCAAGGCAGAAGTGCTAACCATTAAGCCATCGTGGCTTCATATGCTGCAAATTCACATCAGTCCCTGCCGTCAAGTAGCTTACAATCTAAGGTCCCTATTGTACATACATACATGGCCAATTTAGAGAGGAGCCAATTAACCTTCCAGCATGTCTTTGGAATGTGGGAGGAAACCAGAATACCTGGGGGAAACCCACACAAGCACCAGGGAGAACATGCAAGCTCCTTGCAAATAGTGACCTGACCAGGATTTGAACCGGGGACCCCAACTTAAAAGTATGTAAACTTGAACAATGCACTTTTCTTATTTGCTCCTTTTTGGTCTGTTACATATACCATTAAAAGTGATTAGTTATATCTGTAAGTTCAAAAATAAATATTGATCCTGTCAGAGAGTTTGTGAGATGATAACTTCCTGAGCTCTCTTCTGACTGCTAATAGTTAACCTTGTTCTTACTTCTCTCTGTGGACCACATAATATTTCCTTTCCCAGGGTGACAACACTACTCCTCCAGCGATACACTACAGAGAGTACATAATCACCAGCACCCCCAACATTTTTGTTCTTGGGTCTAGATCAGGCATGGGCAACTCCAGCCCTCCAACTGTTTTTTAACTAAGTCCCATGAGGCATTGCAAGACTAACAGTTACGGGCACGACTTACAAAGGCAGAGGCATGTTAGAATTTGGAAAGCACGGCTGAAGGGCCAGAGTTACTCACCCCTGGTCTAGATGCAATAAAACATAAATAAAATTGACCTAAAAACATTATAGTTTCCAATGAAAGTGTAGATGGCACTTCACAGCCCCCGCAGTCCGTAATGATCATAATTGCTTGCAAATGGTGAGCGCTCATTGGTCAGCACAGTCACATGACCATGCTGACCCTGACCAGTGAGAAGCACTCCTGAGCTGAGGACCAGGTCCTGGAACAAAAAAAGTGCTTCTCATGGGTTAGTGCGGTTATGTGACTACGCTGACCGATGAGTGCGTGCCATTTGTGAGCATTATGATCAATACATACTGCAGGGCTGTGAATTACCTTTTATGCTAAAAGGTGAACATACCCTTTAAGTGACCTGCCCTTTTGAAGATAAACCATGTAGCCTGTTGCTGTTTTTATACCGATCCTCTTTCTTTTCTTTTTTTTTCATGCAGATTGTGCTACAGGGCACTGTCATTGTTTGCGCGTTGTCTTTTACGCTTATATTCATCCGCAAGCTTGCCTTTAACGTATTCCAGTGTAAGCTCGTCATCTGGATGAGCATCAAGGGCTGTGACAAGTGTTTCATAGTTGTCTGGCAGTTCTGCAAGATGAAAGGCTTATTTCTTCTCCTATACATTACAGGCATTTGCATTTGCATTTGCTCCATTGCTAAGGCACATCTTATATGGCCCTGCATATGCTGGCCTTTCATGTGCTCAAACTGTATTTCATACCAAACCTTTTTTATTGTTTTTTTAATAGAATAGGTAGCAGTTGAAAATCTGTTTTGGTGACAACTGCCTGAAAATGGATTTTCCTCACCGAAGGCTCATTCACACTATGTCTGGAGACAGGGCCGTCCCTATAATAAGGTCATTTGAGGCTATTGCCTCAGGTAGCACCTCTTTGGGTCACGTGGGGGTGCAGCAGGCAGAGCAGCATGGCCACATTTCTGCACAACGTTTGAGCCGCCCCCTTTCCGGCTATAGCGTCCCAGGTTGCTAAGAGCCAGGTGGAGAAAAGGGTCATACACATCTCCCTGCCCAGCCCTCAGCAACCTGGGATGCTCTGGCCAGCGTCCTGCACAGCTCCTAACAACCAGTGACACCACTGGTTGCCAGGAGCTGACCGGGACACTCTGGCTGACGTCACACCCAGCTCCTGGCAACCAGCAATGTCACTAGTCACTTCTAAAAATGCAAGGCACCACCCACAGCCACCAGCACACAGATACCAGCCTGCATGCTGTAATGGATCATTTAGCATGCAGGGGTGGTATAAACTAGTCCTTAGCGAGATTCCCTCTCACTTCTTGTTGGGTCTCCGGTGTTGGAAGTGAAGGAAAATCTGCCCAATGGGACACAGGCAGCTGCCTGCATTTTAGCAACAAAGAATGCTGGAGGGCTCCAGCTACTTACATCCTAGCAACAAAGAATGCTAGAGGGCTCCAGCTTCTTACATCCTAGCAACAAATAATTCATGCATCACAAAGTAACAAAGATGTTAGGTGGCAAGGAGCCACCAGAAGCTGTGGCATAACTAGAAATCACAGGGCCCCATAGCAAAATTTTGTATGGGGCCCCGTGATTGCTAGTCATGCCACTTGCAGAGCCCCAGCGGAGAGTGACCCTGCAGAGCCCACCATAGAGTCTCTATAGTGGGCTCTGCAGTGTCTGAGATCTCTTACCTGTCAGCGCCTCTGTGGTTACCAGCCCCTGACTCCTGTTCCGTCCCCGGGCCCCGCCTCCTCTGCTATCGACAGGCCCCGCCTTCTCTTACATCACTGGCCCCACTTGCTCTTATGTCGCTGGCCAGTGATGCAAGAGGAGGCGGGCCGTGCCTCCTCCATTCCCGAACCCCGCCCTCATCTGCCGCAGCGGCTGGCTGTCACTGACACAGCTCCGCAGCGGCTATGAGGGGAAATGCGCTGTGGTCGCTGCTGAGCTGTGTCTGTGACAGCCAGCACCCCCACATGCCATAGCGACCCAGGCGGCCCTGGTCGGGTCCCCCTGTTATGGAGATTGTTACGCCACTGACCAGAATTCACTTAGTCTCCTTCGTTGCTAGGATGCAGATGGCTCAAGCTGTCTGCAGTCATTTGTTGCAAGGACGCAGGCAGCTCAAGCCACCTATTGTCCTTTGTTGCTAGGATGCAGGCAGCTCAAGCATGTACTTTTGTACATGTGATTTTAGTATGCAATATTTTCATATTTACCTGACTAAATAATGTTTTAAAATATATTTTTTTAGTCCTAGCTATAACAGTCAGTTTTATTTGCCATGGTCCTTCCATGATTTTTCTTTTCTGAGTGCATTCTGTTACTGATTATATTGCTGTAGTTGTAACCACAGTTGTATTTGCTCTGTGGCTGTAACTGGCTGCAGAACTTGCTAAAAATGGGCCCTACTGAAAGATGCAGAACTCAGGGCCCTAACTTACAGTCTGGGCCGACCCTAAATTGAGGCAGCTTGAGGCAGTTGCCCTGCTGCTATCTTTCCAGCCAGAGTGTCCCAGTTTGCTGTGACTCTCTGGCTGGTGTCCCACCCAGCTCAATAACATGACTGGTTGCCAGGAGCTGAGCAGGATGCCCTGGCTGGCATCTGACCCAGATCCTGGCAACCAGTGACATTAGTGAGCTGGGTGGGATGCCAGACAGAGGCAGTGGTGGAATTATCGCCATAGTGACCCAGGCGGCCGCTATGGGGCCTGGGGCACAGGGGGGCTCGGCCAGGAAGAGGATCAAAGGGATCCCCCTGATGCTGTGGGGGCTGCCTAGGTCGCTATGGCATTGCAGGCTGTTGGCTTTCACTGGCAGCTGTGAGGAGGAATGCGCAGCTGTTTAGATCACTGACAACCTGTCAGTGATCTGTGCAGTGGCACATTCCTCCTCACAGCCAATGCTGAGTCAGTGATAGCCAGCCGCGGAGGAGGAGGAGGCTGGGCCTGGCGGCAGCAGCGGTGGAGGAGGCAGGGCCCTACGACGTTGGAGTAGGCAGGGCCGACAGCGACCATGGAGGAGGCAGGGTTCGGCAGTGGAGAAGGCTGACAGCGGATTGGGGCTGACAGGTAAGAGGTGTGCAGGGGTATGAGCAGCCCACCTGGTACCCTGCATACCCCATCATAAAGAGTCTATGATGGGCTCTGCAGGGTCACTCTCAGGTGGGCTGTTTGGGATCTCAGGTGGGCTCTGCAAGGGGCGTATCTAGAAATTGCTATAGGGCCCTGTAATTTCTAGTTACGCCCCTGGACAGAGGTATCATGTGCGAACCCCCCCAGACCTGAATTGCAAGCAAACTCCCCTCCTCCCCAGACCTGCATCACCAGCACCAAGCAATGCCCAACAACCCCACCATCACTGCCTCAGGCAGCAAAAATTGTAGGGATGCACCTGCTTACAGTAGATGCTGGAACATCACTCATGAAGCATTCTTTTATGGTGCTCATATGGTATATGCATAAGAAGGATGCTACATCACGTTAAAAAAATCTTCCTACAATGCACAGGCCTTCTGTAAAATTCTTTAAATACAAACGGAACATTCCTATCTAAAGAACCATTTAAACAGAGTATGCTAGATGTAAATATTGTTGCATTTGCATCTGTGTAAACAGTATTCCAACAGTATTCCCTAAAGCACTCCAGTGCCTGCAGCATCAGGACCACGGAGATGTTCTGTATGAAACTCAGACTGACTGCTTTTTTTCATACACTCCTGTTCTCTGCCAGAGGACTTTATATGCCGATATCTGTAATATTACTATCTACTATGTCACTGCTGAGACTCTGTTGGATGCTACTCAGTCAAAAAAAGATAATCATTTTAAGATCAGTCAACCCAAAGTGATCTTTTAGTTATTGGTGGAGGTTGAATATGTCAACAGTGTGATTGGTAGCAGGAGCTTACTAACTGTCTTAGTTGACATCACAGTTTTGCAAATAAACAAGGAGTTAAAGGATCAGTGCATCCAAAAGGTATATTTGTAGGTGGAGCCTGGTGTGCTGAATCATACCTGACTTCTTAAAGGTTTTGAATACTCCAAAAATGACAAATTCCCAACTCTGTTCCTGTCTACCTGGGAGTTTTGGATGTTTCTGCCCACCTTTTTGTGCTCCAGGATCTGCTGTCACGTTTACCATAATATAAAATACATAGAAAATCAAACAGGGACAGTGGGAACCCTCATAATGACCACAGCAGGTGTGCAGACCCAGAGACTCCATTATAATAGAGGTACTAGAGACTGCAAGGTTATTCAGAACTCCGGCTTCTACCAGCAACCGAAAGATCTGTTTTGAGTGGATTGACCCTTTAATGTACAGAATACTATAAGTACATGTACATCTGTATTAACCTTATACGGTTATGAGAATGCAATATTGTGCACGAGAGTGGTCCTTTAATCCCACTTATTGCCACTTATTATTAACGTAAAAATAAAAGCTCCTGTATGACACTCTAAATACTATGTGATGTACAAGCATCATATAAGAAATAAGATGCCCTTTACCTTCTCTGGCTGAGCCAAATCCTCCTTTATTTGTGTCTGACATGCTCCCTCACCCAGACACTGCAGCTCACAGTGGGAGGGATTCAGCAGCAGAGGCAGTCACACCAGGTGCTGATTGAAAAGCTACAGGCTTGTGTAGTGGCAATGCTGATATTCATACCCCCTGCAACATCTTCTCATCCCACTGGACTACAAGCAGACACAGCCTACATGAGAGTGGCAACTCTGCTCTGAATTCAGGAGCAGTACAGCATCATTGCCACCCCCATCTCATGAAGCTGCGTTAGATGAGCTTCATTGGGAGGCTCAACAGTTATTTATGGACATTAGTGCGTGTCTAAAAGAAAAGTGTAAGTACTGTTGTTTTTTCTTTTGTTTTTTGTTAATGGGAGACCTTAGTCTTGCTTTAAATGTGCATACAGACATGATGCAACCAATGATCTATTAGTATTACAAAATGGGCTAAACAGTCAGTAAATCCCAGTCTATCAGAGCAAGTGAATCACACCCATGATGTGGAACCTGTCATGTAAGGTTGGTGTTTCTTGGGAGGAAGGGGGCATGCATTTTTTCCTTTTATTAAAATAAACAACTATATACTGTAAAGCAAAGCATACAGATGAAGAAAAGATGCACATCAAGTTCAACAGATCAACTACTAAACCAATAAAGGTGGATATCTGCAAAACAGTTGTAGATAAAATCATGATAAACATATAGAAAATGTGGTATATTGGAACTCGTGTCTCGGTTAAAGTGGGGGCTTCACTCAGAAAAAAAGGTTTATAGCATTCCCAGTTTTTGGTCAGTATAACTTTGTATGTCTCTTGTGGCAAAAACACATCTTTCTCTAGTTGCTGGTAGCATTTATATCTGTATCACTGCTTCCTGCACATTCATAGTGTGGTGAACACTCCTGGAATATGTCAGAAGGTGAAGCCTAGTTCTGGGATGGTGCCACTCCATGGTACATGTGTGAGAGTTACACCAACAGAGGCCAGCCTATCGCTGGAGGCGGAAGATGGTATCAGTGACTGTAACGCTGTCATCAAAGAAAAATATAGGTATAAGATGTACAGTATGATCATGTTTAGATCTTACATACATTGAGAAACAATTTATATTTATTTTCCACTTGTGCCTTTAACCCATATCAAGGGGAATTGTGTGGGATCCCAAAACATGTTGTTTTTTTTTTTACACGATTGATCTTTCACTAATGAAAGACTGCTTTGGACTCTTTTACCTGCTGCAGCGCCCCTGTTATCCTCAACTGCATCAGGGGAACAGGACAGTTTTCCCTAATGTCCACTCAATCCTAAAGCCAGGGTCCTCTTCTGTGTTATGTGACGCTCAGTGTCGCTCAAACCTTTTTCCATGAGCCAAGGGTGTCATGGACACACCCACTAAGGGACAAACGTAGAGATGACTTGTCGCACCCCATTAAGGATTTGCATCATAATGCTGGTCTGGGTTCACTGATGGAGGGGTGGGAAGGAGGATGAGGTCCCCGTGTGACTGGACAGAAGACAGCAGAAAATAAGGTATGTACATGAGTGGATGGCAGAGGAATGGGGTGTGACATTGGACATAGAGGATGTTGGTGTATACAATGCAATTTTTGTTTTAGCTGCAAACTGCCCAGATCAATGCACACGCTTGCTGACAGCAGACAAGGGTTGGCAGATATCAATGCACTGCAATACATTATTCCCACTGCTACCTAATCCCTTGGCACATCACTGTCCCAGGCAAATATTTGGTTTTCTGCTTTGCTAAAAGATTTAATTACGGTCTCCAGCTATAATAATTAGATGTTATTTACATGCTTGTGGCTTTGTTGTGGAGCCCTGCAGAGTGAAGATACCTTTATAAAAAGGCATGTTGATATAAACTAAATTTAGATTGTTTGTACAAGCTGTATAGAGGTCTTCCTTACTGAGACGAAAAACAAAATAACTAGGCAGTGAAACATGTTTTCTTATGTAAGCGGGGTTTATTTTAAGAGGCAATCCTCAGTAACTATTTAGTTTGAACTGACGAAAAATTATATGAAATGATATTTGGTTCCTACAAATGACTGCACTTTACTATTGTTGTAAAATTATTAAAATGTATCTTCAAGCTTTGCAGATCCCTGACTTGGGGAATGATAAAATAATGAGAAAATGCATTTACCTGTTTTGAAATGTATATATTGTAAAACATTCTATAACATCTATAATTGTTAAACAAACCATTTTGTAATTTCATTTTATTGAACTATCTTTCCATTTCTTTCTTGCCATTTACTAAAACAAGATGTTCAAGTGTTTCCTTGCAACATGGAACCACCCACCCGGCACCCGGAACTGCATGTCCTGGGCTTTGGGAGATAAGAATTCCATACCCCTGCTGCACCCCTACTCCCTGCTGCCTCAAGGTCGAGCCTTATTTGGCCTTGTGAAAAATCCGGCCCTGGCAGCACTCACTACTTAAAATATATATTTTTTCAAATAAGCTTTGATTGCATTATCAAAAACAACTCTACTATGTATTCCTATTACAATGCTGATGTTATAACAAAATAGTATATTCTGGGACTTTACATCTCCTTTTATGAATTTGATCTGGACAAAAACTTTTGAACTGGCACGCTCTTCCTTCCTACTACTATCAATACCATATTGCGAACCTGGGTAGTAGTTGGGTGCCCCACAGCTGGCCTGCAGTGATCATAAACAGGCGCTAGAGCAGCAAGTCATAATTACATTACTACGTTCTTGTTATTTTTGGTGGCAACTAATCTGAAGTAAAGCAGATGTTACCATCATGCTCGTAGAGGAGTGTAAATGGTCCTGAATAAACCCCTTGACATATTTCAGTTTATAACCAAGCTGGCTTTTGTTGTGCCAAGACTCCCTTCACTACTGGTGCAATATTAATAAGCCCATTTACACATTCACATCATGCAGGTTATTATTATCCTCTGCTGACTCTTATATTGCTAATCATTGCAGGTAGATTAGAGCAAACTGGGTGGGACAACCTGTTGAAGGTTAATTTAATTTGGCAGATCAGTACTGCAACATGAATTGTATTTGCAGCTGTTCTATCAGTTTTGCCATAGAGTAAAGGTTGGCAATTACCCTTGTTCATTAGGATAATTTGTATTTGTATAGTATGCTTAATCCAAAGTTTATCACCAAGTGCCAGGGGAGCGCAGCTGCCTTTCAATTGCGTGTGCATGTGTATCAGTTTATGCATACATATGATAATGACTGTAATTAAACTCTATCAAGGGCAGGTCTACACATATGATTTGTATCTGTGATATTTAAAACTACACTAAAAAAATACTCTAGCTCATGGTAAAAGATGTTGAGTGATTTTTATAAGATTAATCTTTGGGTTAGGACTCTAGGGTGATTTATTCACTTGATAGCAGGGAATTTAAAGAGACCCCGTCACGAGACCATTCACTTCAACCAAAAATCTTCCTATAAGAATATATGTGCATTTAATGTATTTTATGCATACTATTTACTACCTTGTGTAGGCATCCAAAAGTCCTGAGACTACTGCTGGATGCCACCATCTTTGATGTGATGTCAGCAGCCCCAGCATCACTCAAGTGACACTCTATATTATTCCCCTTTGCTCCTCCCCCAGCAGCTACGTTAAAGGTTATGTATGAACGAGGAGAGGGCTATGATGTGCAAAGAGAGAGTGGGCTATGCCTAGGAATTTACTCTTCCCGGAGTAGTCAAATTTTGTAGTAAGTTTGAAGCCACATTGCAAGTGAAAAAATAATTAAGGAAAAGGAAAACACTGCAAGTAAGCATTTAAAATACTTGATTTTTCTGTATTTTTACCTCCACTATTTAAGTTGGGGACAGGGTCTCTTATAAATATAACTATACACTGGGTGACCACTGATGATGTAACTTGTGCACATGCGCACAAGAGTAACATCGTCCACAGGTCTGGGTGTGTAGACTACATGGTACATACGCTGTACAGTATACACATAAACTGCAATATTGCTGGGGGAAATGGGAAGAATTTTGACAGAAGAGACTTTGTATGCCTATTCTGCCAAAAATCTCTACCTCCTAGCAATTTTCAATATTTGTGACTTCCTTTCCATGCATTAGTGCTATTTGAGCAACCTATGTGTGGTTATAAGGCAGGGGTTGAATGGGATGGGTGGCATTTGCCTCCTGGGTTAGTGTTAATAGGATATACAGTATTAGACGAGGGCCCTGAACGGAGATAGTTCGCCTCGTACACATTGATCAGGGTGGAATAGGAAGGGAGAATTAGGCTTTGTTCAGAGATCGGCTTTAAGAGCTAGCACTGAAGAATAGCAACTCTCAAATTAGGCTGTTGAAATCACCTATTCTGACATTTCATTAAATACTTGTGAAAATACTGACTTCTCATTATTGCATATATGAAAGGTCAAAATTTGTTTGCTTCTATAGTTTTGAGTATATAATATTTACTTGTCCATCATAACATTGGGAGGTTAAAAGACTCGGCCTTAGACATTATAACATTACAGGAAGACCTGAATAAAATAGGGGAGTGGGCAACAATAGGGCAGATGAGGTTTAATGTTGAAAAATGTAAAGTAATGCTTTTTGGGGTTAAAAACAGGCAAGCGGAATACATATTAATGGATACTCCACTAAGGAAGTCAGAAATGGAAAAAGATTTTGGGGTCATTGTAGACCACAGATTGAATAATAGCTTGCAAAGCCAGGCTGTGGCAAACAAAGCTAGCAGAGAACTGTCTTAAAAAGTAAATGTTCTGCAGAGATAAAGAAATAATTTTGCCACTTTAGGCCTGGTTCACACGCACATACAAATGTGCACAATGCGCATAAACATACAAATATCCGCATGCTGTTAACTTATGTAAGAACGCACACAAACGGTGCTGCCTAGGTGTGAACCAGGCCTTATAGATCACTGGTTCAGCCTCATTCGGTCCAGTTTTGGTCAACATTCCACAGAAAGGATGTGCTTGAGCTGGAGAGAGTTCAGAGAAGTGCAACCAAACTAATTAAGGGGCTGGAGGACCAAAGCTATGAGACAAGGTTACTAAATTTAAACTTGTTCACGCCAGAGGCGAGGAGATTAAGAGGGGACATGATTTTGGTGTACAACATGTTAAGTGGTTATGGCAACATCAGCAATAAACTTTTTATTGTAAATTCCATAACAAAGACTAGAGGCCACCACCTAAAATTGGTGGAGAAAAGAATTACCACAAGGGGCGTAAGGGTTTCTTTTCAGTTAGAGCGGTTAAATACTGGAACTCGCTGCCACAAGCAATGGTATCATCAGAGAGTATTGAATCATTGAAAAAGCATTTAGAGACCTTCCTCAGAGACCGTAGCATACAGGGGTAAGTTTGCGCTTAAAAACAAGATCACACAAGGACTCGTGTACACACATTCACATCACACACAGACACACAAAGAACGAGCTTGATGGACCTGTGTCTTTATTCAACCTCAAATACTATGTAACTATGTAACATTGCTTAATCATTGTCCAGTGAGCAGACCAGTGATGTAGACTGCTGCAAAACGTAAAGCACACTTGCCATAAAGGGTTGATGCCAGCTGCTATCGCTGTCCTGGCTTTCATATTGTCTCAGTCATTGACCCAGATCAGGTGTAGAGATAAGGAATTCTGACACTTGCTTGTTCTGGGTCTTTGACGTGAAACTATTGGAGCCAGACAGCCCCATACCTTTCTCATGACAGGTGTACTTTAAACATATGTGAATCGAGTTGTTTGTTTGGAGTTCTGCTTAAACCCTTTAACTGAAAGGCTTTTTACATTTTACTTAGAGCATTAAGCATTTTTTATAGAGAGATTTTGCTGCCTGTTTGTCTATCTGACCCAATTCTGCCTATATCTAAATATCAGACTTGTGCCGTGCCTGTTTTATCACACTGCCTAATTTCCTTTCTCCCGCTCGCTTCTCTCTCACCTTGGGCTCCGTTAGTTTCCATGAAAACTAAACTTGTGCGATAACAAGATTGATTTACTAGACTTGAGAGCTGAACACAGATCAACACACAAGAGGAGAAAGTGAGAGGAATGGAAGTCAGAAAAGATGGGGGATGTGGCTGTTAGAGGGGCTTTTAGCTTCCGTTGCTAAGCTCTTGGGCTAGCGAGGAATTGATTGTAACAACCATTTCATTCTCATGTCCTAATAACAGGAAAACTAATTCAATGTTTTGACGTGACTAAGTAAACAAGCATGCAGTTTTCTATGAAAATTGTATTGTGTCCATTATTTGTAGGGCTTCGGTGTGCACAGTTTGAGATCGATGAAAATGTATCAAGACTTAACTGTATCCAACGCTCCTGAGATAACATTATTAGTGGAATGTATGTTTTTTGAAGGTTAGGATTCAACCTGAATCATAGCAATGCAATTGATATCTTCAAAATTCTATGAGCTTACTCCAAATAAAATCCATCCTTGTTAGTTCATGTTTAGTTGTTAGACATGTTCACCAGGCTTTCACACAATACCTTCAAAGGTTTTCATCCTTCCTTGGACCTTCCTCCGCTTTCTCACAGCCAATCTGGAAAGGTTGCATCATTAGACACAAGATCCATATAAATATATTGCAGGAGCATAGCAAAGGCTACTCTTCAATAAGTGCTCAAGAATGGGAATACCCACTCAGTGTTGTGGAAAGCATTCATCAGTCACAGTGCTTCACATCCCATCCATGGCCTACCCTACAGGCCTTAAAAGGAGAACTATGAGATGAGTGATTTCCACTCACCTCATAGTTCTAGCCGACCTGTGACAATGAGACTGTCACAGGTCGGCTCAGTAGATCGGGAGGTGAGCGAACACACACCGGGTTCGCTCACCTCTCGATCCTGTCACGGCTCTCTGCCGTGACAGGGGGAGGGGCTGGATTCCCCTCTCCCCGCTCCGATCTGCCAGCGCTCCGGCTGCGGCGGCTCAGTATGTCGCCGCTGTAGCTCGCGGTATACTGAGCTTAGGGTAACGGGAGGACGCTAGTTTGTGTCCTCCCGTTACCCTAAGGAGAACTATGGGGAAAAACACTGACCCCATAGTTCTCCTTTAACCATCATTATTCTCACAGCTGTCATTTTGCATTTGCTAACCTGTGGTGTTAACTTATTCCTATTTCTTATTCTTTGCCATAATCAGTCACTGCACATAGTAACCAAGAATGCTGCATACAAACTGTCATTGATTTTTTTTCCTTCTTCTCCTTTCTTGTGTGTCACACAGGGCTGTTGCCACTGGCTTTGCTGGTTGCATCGTCTAGCAGGTGTTAGGCAGAGTCAGTTATAGGTTTTGCTAGTAAGCAAAGGTCAGCGTTTGTGACCAAAACTAGAATTTACGGGGACAGGGTTTTGAGATTCAGGGATAGTTTTTTGCTTGTCCCCCAGATAGTTTCACAACCATGAGCACTAAAATCTCCATCACCACTAACCAAAGATTTATTTTTTTCTAAAAACAAGATCTGCCTCAGCACTGTTTTTTATGTATGGCTGGTGTTGGCTGGTAAATACTGTCTGCTTTGTATTTCTATCTTTTCTCCAACATTTTCCATAAAAGTAAAGTAATATGCTCACATGTGTCTAGAGATGAAGCTACAATTTCAGCAAAACTGATTTCACCATAAAAATTATAGATTTTGTTACTGGCAAGATTTTGAGCAGCTTAGGCAAAATTTAGATTTATCTTCATTTATTTACATTGATATTTGCTGTTGTTGTTGTCGTTGTATCTAGGGTAGTTTGTAGGGTAGGGTAGTTTCCCCTCTGAAGCATGCCCTGGTCACCCCAATACCCAAAAAACCCTCAATGGACCCTACCGACCTCAATAATCTCAGACCAATCTCCTTACTCCCATTCACCTCCAAACTCCTAGAACTCCTCATCTACAGCCGCCTAAGTCGCCACCTCGCTGATCACAACCTTCGTGACCCCTTACAATCTGGCTTTCGCCCCCAACACTCCACTGAAACCGCCCTCCTAAAACTCACTAATTACCTACTCACTGCTAAAAACAAAGGGCACTATTCCCTACTCTTGCTATTAGACCTTGCTGCTGCTTTTGACACTGTTGATCACCTGCTCCTCCTCAAAAAACTCCAGTCACTTGGACTACAAGACTCTGCTCTCTCGTGGTTCTCCTCCTAACTATCTAAGCGCTCCTTTAGTGTCACCTACAAATCTAACTCCCCCCCTCCTCTTCATCTTTCTGTAGGAGTCCCCCAAGGCTCTGTCCCTGGACCGCTTCTCTTCTCTATCTACACACATGGCTTCCAATACCATCTCTATGCCGATGACACTCAAATCTATCTTTCTAATCCACAACTCACCCCCTCAGTGTCCTCTGGTGTCACTAATCTACTATCCGACATATCCGTCTGGATGTCGCAACATTTCTTAAAACTCAATCCCTCAAAAACTGAGCTCTTGATATTTCCTCCTGCACGTGCACCTTCTCCCGTCTTTTCCCTTGAGATCGTTAACACAACTATCCAGCCCTCCCCTCATGCCAAGGTCCTAGGTGTCATCCTTGACTCGTACCTCACCTTTCTTCCCCACATCCAATCACTATCCAAATCCTGCCGTCGTTCACCTTTGTAACATCTCCAAAATACGCCCCTTCCTCACTAAAGAAACCGCAAAATTACTCATCCACTCCCTTGTTATCTCTCGTCTTGACTATTGCAACTCCCTCCTCATTGGCCTTCCACTACACAGGCTATCCCCTCTTCAGTCTATCATGAATGCAGCTGCTAGACTCATCCACCTAACCAACCGCTCAGTGTCTGCAACCCCCCTCTGCCAATCCCTGCACTGGCTTTCAATAGCCCAAAGGATAAAATTCAAAATATTAACAATCAGTTACAAAGCCACCCACAACTCTGCCCCCGGCTATATCTCAAACCTGGTCTCAAAGTATCACTCTAACCATCGGCTCCGTTCTTCCCAAGACCTCCTGCTTTCCAGCTCCCTTGTCAACTCCTCCCATACTCGCCTCCAGGACTTCTCTAGAGTCTCTCCCGTCCTCTGGAACTCTTTACCCCAACCTGTCCGTCTATCACCCACCTTGATCCCTAAAGACTCATCTCTTCAGGGAAACTTATCCCACCTCAACCTAACCGCTCGACCAGCACGTTCTCAAACAATTCATCCCCACGCAGCTCCCTCCTCATGTATCACTTCCCACTCCCTTTTAGATTGTAAGCCCTCAGGGGCAGGGCCCTCCTTACCATCTTGTCTTGAATTGTATTGTGATTGAAAATGTCTGCCCTATATTGTAAAGCGCTGCGCAAACTGTTGGCGCTTTATAAATCCTGTATAATAATAATAGTAATAATAAAAGTCTGGTTTATTTCAGTAAGTGTTCTTAGTATTTCAGTAGGGCATTTCATTTTTATTTGTGAACTGTCAATGTATACTTTTTAGTTCAATTTTGTATCATATTCCTAATTTTGTTTTGGAACTATTTTAAGTTTACTGCACCCTTAAAAACACCATAGTTTTACCAACTTACTCCAATGCTGTTCACCAAAATAGTGAAATTTTGCCTAAATATTCCAATTTCTTCTAAAATCTCCAGGAAACTATCAATTTCACTTGCCCCCAGTTGTGTCACATGTGTCTTATAAAAGTAATGTGCACTGTTCCACGCATATCTATTTCAACTTTCAAGCCAAAGTGTCAGTAAATGAATATCCTGCCAGTTTGGGTCATACAGCTAGAAAACATTGAAGAAGCAGGTGGTTCATTACTACCAAGTGGCAGATATTGTTGACTGGCCTAGAGAGCTAGAGTAGAAATATTAAAAATGCATTCAGATACCCTAACTATTAACAAAAATCTCAATTCAAATTATATAATTAAATGTGAGATTGTGGTCCATCACAGGAGCAAACTTGGAGGGGTGGGAACCAAAGTAGCCACTCTCCAGAAGGAAGACAGTGTCAGTACCAATTCAGAGATGATGACCTACAGCCGAGTGATACACAATTACGATACATTTTTGTTAATAGTTAAGGTTCTTAAATGCATTTTTGAGATTTATCCCCTGAGTTTAGTTTCGCTTTAATGCTATCCATCCCTTCAAAGCACACTTTCTCTGGGTTACCACTGGTCCCAAGTAACTGCACTTCTGGTGCAACTGGTGAAGGTGGCTTTGAGGCTTTCATCCAAATCCAAGTAAACTGTAGAACAGGAGAAAGATATATGAAAACTTCCACCAATGTAAAGTAATATGGAGTATGAAGAGGAAGAGGAATGTGATGAGGAGAAAGAAAGTATTAACAGTCATTTTTTGAAAGGTGATCTTTAAAATAAAACTCCAGCAATAACTTTTGATTTTTATTAAACAAGACATTGTTGCATCCTCTTTTAACTTGTTTCTGATGTTGTTCTATAAGTGAACATTTCCCTTCACTTCCTGTGCGGGTGACCACACAGAAAGTGAGGGCATCTCACCAGCGGAGGATTTAATCCTTCCTGCTTTTGTTGCTGTTGTTGCTGTGTCCCTGGTGGGGAGATTTCCCTCCTCCTTCCTTATATTTATAACAAAAAAGTTTTATTATCTTCATTGTGTGAAATATCACTAATAACAAACACAACTGGCTCTATAAAAATACTCTCACCTTACAGGGACAGACTTATCGCTAAGAAGGATGAGTCTTTTTAATTCTATAATACCTTTAGTGAGGTGAAAAATCCATTTAAACGTTTTCAAAAAAAGAACATTACATACTGTAATGAAAATACAGCATGTATTGTAAATAGAACCTATATTTGATATTGATGTACCTTTGCTGTGCAGCCTAATTCCCTCTGTGATCTACTATTGTAGGCAAAAGGATGCAAGAAAATTGCAGATGATGGTTATCGTCTCTGTAGGAAAGCTATGCTCCCTGTTTGGATCTCAACCTTTAAAATAAAAACCTTGTCAAAACATTTTCCAAATTTTGGAGTCAGGGACATAAGAGTACTGGGAGCCTTTGGCATGGGGGCAAAAATAAGTGGCATTTTTATAGTAGGGACAAATCTCTGTGGGCTAAAATAAAGCATAACACAAAAAATGTGCTATGATGCCACATTGATTGGTGAGCATGGCAAAAGGTGGGTGTTCCTAAAGGACCAAATTTATTTTGACATGCCTTCACATCTTCCAGCATCAACTTCCTTTGCAGATCGGCCTCTGTTTGATGCTATGATAGTAAGTCCAGAAGGGGGTCAGGTAGCCAAATAATACCAAGCATGCATTACTGAAGTATCTTCACTCAGAACCACCAGCCTAGTATATCTTGTTGTTTTAGCCCAGGGGGCAAATGCCTCTCTGCCCTGTAGTCTAGTACTCCCCTGGAATGGAAGGGTTGAAAATTCTGTAAAGCTTTTTTTCCCATTTGGATGATTATTACTTTCTTTCCCTGTGACAGGAAATTAAAGTGAATGGAAAACTAAAATGTTCCCGTTGTCATCAGAACAGGTTAGAGAAAAAAAATTCCCAATTGGAACAGCTGTTTCAGGAGCAACTGTCAAAGGTGGGATTTTAGTTCATTTCTTCTGGCATCTAGTTTTGTCACCGGGAGAAGATCTGAGGTGAAATGTCCCAGTAGGGATACAATAATGAAGAGAAAACCAGCACACCAAGAAGTAGATACTAAAGCAGGATTTACTGAAGTCCCATATCGGCAAAAAAAGTTACACTGTGATAGTTTACTACTTCTTGGTGTGCTGGTTTTTTCTTTATTATTGAATTTTGCATGGTAACACTGTAAAGTCATGCACCTACCCTCCACAAAGGTTACTTGTGGATGTCTGTGCAGTATGATTTGATGAATTGCTAACCAGTGGGGACACATACAGCAATAAAAAACTGACAGAGGCTCTAAATCTTTACCCATTTCCATTTTTTCTCTTTCCTCTTTCTCTTTTTTTACACTCCTCTTTGTATTTTTGGGCAATAACCATTTTCTTTAATGCCCCGCTAGTGCCCTATTACGTTTATATTGTTTTTATATTCCAAACTAAAATAAAAACAATTTAGACAAAGATGCTCTCAAAACCATCCATATAACTTTTTGGATGCCACATCTTGTGTGCGTCATTAAATGTACTGTCTGTATTATCTTTTAGACCCCCAAATTAATTACATATTTTTTTTCTTCCAAAATACAGCTGGGTAGAACTTCATGTGCTTTAATTAAAGAACTACTTCCAAAACTCACAAGCATCAGGATGTTTTCTGAAGCCAGCACATTGATTTATTGCTTTCACTAGGTATGCAGGAGGTGAGGGTGGGGATTATTCTGTCCCACTTTTGAGTTTCTCAATGTGTTGAGGAAGGGAATCTAAAGTGTAGTATTGAACTATTAAAATCAACCATTTTAGGTGCAGTAGATTTGGCTCCAAAATCTGCAATTATTATTTATGCCGATATCGCTCATATCCATCTTGCAGACTCAGCTGCACACTGTAGACTCAGCTGTCTGCAGCTGTCCCTTGCCAATAGCCAACATTTAGAATTATTCCATTAAACAAATGTAATACACTAAGCCTCCGTACAGGCATTAACAAGTCATAAAGTTAAAGACTAAGACTTTTTGGCAGCCTGAGCAGTAAAGGTTTTTTTTTTAAAGTGACTCTGCAACCAAACCTCATCTTTGAGACATGGAAACAGAATAATAGCAGGGATCTGTAATGTTGAAATGGAAATGTCTACCTGCAATGGCATAGAAACAGGGGTGGAATAGGTCACAGTAGCAGTGGAGACTCTCTCCTGGGGGGACTCATGCGCCTTCACTAGCCATATCAAAGCTTCTCCTCTGCCATCACCATGAACACGTTGGTGGGTAGATTACTTCTCCAGGATTAGAGATGATATATTGCGCTGGATGAAGAGGTTGTTAAGGGCTGGGTGGTTGATTAGGGTTGCAGAAAACTAGAGAACGGGGTAGAAGCTTTAGGGTCCTGGTGATATCTTGCACTGCTGCTCAGGTGTGCAGTTATGCCACTGTAAACCTCCTTAGGAAAAACCTCACTAACCAATCATGAGACTCAGGAAAATGAAAGGGGGCAGAGCCAAGCTTATTTACACCTATTTGGCTTGTCTTCATATCTGCCCTACTGGGTATCAGCAGTTCCTGCTTACTTCCTCCAAATAGGAGCCAAATCCCCCCCCCCCCCCCC
>NW_017307846.1:183814-190863 GCF_000935625.1 Nanorana parkeri
CCCCCCCTCATACCAATCATAGCCCTCTTCTGCACCATCCATTAGTCTGGATAGGGAATACAGTTCACATACCTCTCAATTGTCCCTCATTTGGAAGGATGGTTTTTAATTTGAAACCATGTCCCTTTGCATCTCTTTCCTCCTCAGTTGGTCCCTCTTTTTAGTCTGATATACAGGTATCAATGAAAAGGTACTATTTAACCACCAAAAGTGTTATTCTGCACTAAAACTTATTTTGTATCTCTTAATTATCTTGTGTACTAATTTGAAAAACCAGTATAAAGGAAAAGACAATTCTTGGTTTAATCCAATCAGTTTTGGCTGCAGGTGTGGCAGTAGTGTGTCCATTGGTTGAATACATTGTGCTGTAAGGTGTCCCACTCTCTCATCTCAGAAAGTTGGGAGGTATGAGCTCATGTTTCTAGCCCACCTGTGATTTCCCCAAGCATTCAATATATAGTTTGCATGGGAATGATGCCTGGATAAAAATGTTTCTGCTGGTCCATTCCAGAGTTTTGTTGTTTTTTTTTTGTTCAAAAAATTGCTGCTTCTGTTTTGTTACAAACACACCCTGTTTTCTGGATTCTTTTGTGCCTCTGCTGTCAGCCTTGACTTGTGTTTTAACTTTGTGTGACCACTGCCTCCTGCGACCCATGCTTGTGTTACAGCTTTATTTGAGTGCTGCTGGCACAGATCCCAGTTAGTTTAAATACTGCATTCTTGCCTGTCACTTTGATACTTTGCTTTACCGTAGATATTTTTCTGCACATTAGATTTTGCCAGAGGGTATTAGGATCCAAAATCCAAAACTTGTCAGCACACTTTACCAAGCTCAGCCATCAGTATACGGGCTAATAAATATTCAAAGTGCACAATGCTAAACAAGATTTAAACCTTAAATGAATAAGCACTGATTATCATAAACAATTGCCATTTTTAAAATGATTTTCACCTTGTTCATTTCCTTCAGTGATTCTGATCTCCTGAAGCCTCTTCTGACTACATGTATTCACTTCAGTGAGGGCTGCATGGTATTTCGCAGGGTGGGTTTTGTGATGGTGACATAATGGGTAATGTGTAGAGAAACCAGGTATTATTCTATTTTAAAATGCGTGAAATTATATTAACATGTTAAAACTTATATGAGATTATAGCGAATGGGTTTGCATATAGTTTATAGGAGATCTCTGCTCAAATCCAAATACTTAGGCTACCATCTCCACCTGCAAATGTTAGATGTCTGGTTATCATGCTGATCCAATGTCTTCAATACTTTGTGAGTCAGGAATGGAAGTTTACATATTTATTTCAGCACAGGTTTCATTCAATTCCTTTGGCACAGCTGATTTGGAACTTATTAACAGTAGCTGGTAGAAACAATTAATATTCTGAGTTTAGGGAAACACATTATAAAGAACTCCCCAAACAGCTGGGGCTAGGTACAGCTTAAGCTCATCTCAAAACACTAAGGCAGCACATAATATTACTGCTTTGTGCAGGATCCATTCAATACAAATCAAATGTATTTGTGCTGCCACTAGCAGCCCGTTTTTTTCTTGTTTATTGCTTTTTTGTGCCTAGGTACATTCTGCTGTTTCACCCATCTTGTTAAGCAGTAGTTAGATGAGCCCTTAGCTGTCACTCCCTGCTTACCTATGCCAGTGTTTATCAACCTTTCTTTTGTCCTGGCACCGCCATATCTCAAGGCCTCCCTGGTCTAAAATATAAAAAGCATAAATGTAAAAATAAAAAGACAAACAATGTGTAGCCCCTCCAAAATCCATACTAAACTCTTATCCAAGATAGGGGTCTGGTATGGGTTTTAAAGAGGGACCCCATGCAAAACAGTAAAAAAAATAGGGGTTCCCACCTTCATATCAGGAGCCCCCTTCACATAAGAGTCCTCAGTCCCCCCACCTTCACATCAGAATCTCTAGCCCCCCTTCACATAAGAGTTCTTCACCCCCCATTCACATCAGAGATCTCAGTCCCACCCTTCACATCAGAGTCCTAAAATTGCATCAAGATCCACGGCAGTATGGCAGAGGACGGGAGGCAGATCAGGCCTTGATGGAGGCAAACTTCCATCCTCTCCTGAATGGAGCCCACTCTCTCTAGATTAGTGTCATTCACTTCCATGATGCCGGCAGCCAATCTACATGCACCATGGAAATGCATGACACTATGCAAAACTTTCTGAGGCACACCTGAGGAAGCCAGAAGGCAACCTGGTTGAGAAAGGCTGACCTATGCTCTCTAGCAACTTTTATTTTTGCCCTCATGGAGTAAAGAAAGTTCCCCATACAGTAAAACTACATACACGGCTCAATTTTCCCACAGAATGAACAAGATAAAATCATATCCACAAAAAATAGTTCCGGAAAGGAGGACTTTCCACTGTTGGCTATTGTATTCAGCAGCATTGGCACCTGCTTCTGCCTGAATACAGTGGTCTGCCAAACAGTCACTGAATGCTGTTGCATTTTGGCTGATAACTTTCCACCCAGCTCAATTTGAGCCGCCTATGGCCAGCATTAGAAGACATATTGTTTCATGATGCTCTTTCACCTTCAATAAATGCTCAGAAAATATCTTTGTAACATAACGAGCCTTGACTTTACTACATTGAGGGGGCTGTATCAAAACTGGAGCAGACAAAATCTGGAGCAGCTGTGCATGGCAACCAATCAGCTTCTACTTTTCCTTTTCAAACGGTAACTGAACCAATACTAGAAGAGAGAAGCTGATTACATAGTTACATAGTTACATAGTATTTGAGGTTGAATAAAGACATTAGTCCATTAGTCCATCAAGTCCAACCTGATAGGTTGCCATTGGGCAACTGCTCAAGTTTCTGTGTGCTCCAGTTTTGATAAATTCCCCCATTGCATTTCACTCTGAGTCTTGTAAGTGAGTTGAAGCTGCCTGTGGATTCAGCCAGGTCAGCAAGTTGCCATACTGTTCAAACAGGTTGGGTCTCAGGAGGTACTTTCATTTATATAAAGCAGCATTTAATACAAAACACTAATACAATTATGAAACTACAGAGAACTTGTTTAGATATTTCTTGTTAACTTGTCTGGCATTCTTATGTAGAAAACAGCTTGTTCCATGTTCAACAGAGATAAAATAGGAAAGGCTAGCTGCTAACTTGGTGCATGTAGTTTCAGTGTGGAATTTTTGCCATAAAAAAAAATGATGCACTGCCCTCTTCTTTCTTCCGTCAAATGCGCTCTGCGTTGCTCCGTTTTATCTGGGCTGGCAAGCGCCCACGGCTACCTTAAACTTAATGCAGTCTTTGGTCTGACCCTAATAGTTAGACCATAAAACTTAACTTATCCCTTAAAATGACCCTTAACATTTAACATACCCCTAACATTTTAACTGTTAACCTAATTTTAAAATGAAACATCAATCCGCAACATAACCTTTTCCTGTAAAAAGTAACCGTTAATCTGAACCTTACCCCGGTCCCTATTCATAACCTTAAAATAACCTCTAACTCTAAAATCGAAACTTTGCCTAAACCACCAATTCCTACCCTAAGCCAGGTCCTGAAGTGCTGGCTTTTCTAATACTTTTGTCACTGAACATCATAATATCCAAACCACATGCAGTGCCACTGATTTAGCCACTAAATGTAAGTAATTCCAATAAAATAAGAAAAATATAAAATATGATTGAGATTTTGTAATATATTATATGTGCGATGATAGGTGTTATTATATTATATTGTGTGATAAAAAGCACTGGGTAACTTTAAGGTGGTCAAACATGTGCATGTTAACCTCTCAGAAAAGTAAATTTACAAATTCCATGTTGATAATCCTCCCATGTATGTGCTGACATTTGGGCTGACATATATATACTCTGAATGGTCATGTTCCAGCCGTGTGCTTGTAGATGGGCAGCACTGGTGTCTGTATGGAACTCTAGAACAATTGTTTTCATTGTGCCTTGAACAACATAGGCCATCCAGGCAGGTGGCACCACGGATGGCCACACAAACGAGAAGCTGTCAGCTGCTAAGTAGAAATCGCAGGTGCTACACAAACTTGCTGGCTACACTAGGTTAGGGAAGTGAAGCCGAAGTAGCTTCTCAAGGTACAGAGAAGACTCACAGCACAATGTCACCTTGAAAAAAAAAAAGAATACAAAACCAAAAGTGTGACCTCTCTACAGGTATTACTCACTTAACGACCGAGTTCCGTTCCTACGACCAGGTCGTTAAACGAATTGGTCGTTAAGTGAGGAACTCTATACAGTACTGTACTGCATTAGTACAGTACTGTATAGCGTTGCAGATGTACAGTACCGAACAGTGTACTGTACATCGGGCAATGAAAACACTTACCGGGACCCGCAGTGAAGATCGGACAACATCACTTCCACCGGCGACACCTCGCGCTGATGCGCAAGGTCGGAGGTCGATCGGCGGTCCGTCGTAAGTGCGAGTGGTCGCAAAGCAGGTAAGTCGGTAACCGAGGAATGTCTGTATTTCAAATACAGAGGTAGCCATAAATGACCCAAGCAGGGCCATTTAAACCAGTTTAGAAATCGGGCAGCTTCCCCTAGCCCAGCAGATAAGGGTGGCCCAACAATAGATCCCCCCAACAGTCCCAGAAATTTAGTCTGGAACGTAAATTTGTACAGACTACAAATTTTGTCCGAATCCCAAAACAAATTGACTTTCGTACCCAAATCTTGAAAAACTAAATAACAAAAAATCTGAATGAAAACGAAATGAAACTAAACAAATTTTTTGCTGATGTACTTGTCTAGAAATCATTTTCTTATCTTCCAAGTACCTAATTGTGAACTCCCTAGAGTGAACTCTTTATGCAAGCAGAGCATGATTCTTTGTTCTTCTATGGAAAAGAAATGGATCAAACTACCACACATGCACTGCTGTCCTCTTTGGACAGGTCATTACATTTTGTCCTGGAGGAAGAGTGTCAGTCGAGGTTACGTAGCTGCCCCCCGCCTCAGTTGTGAGCAGATTTCTGCCTTTCTATGGTCAGCCACACAGTTATACTTTAATTATATTTTATATCAAGATTGTCTAATTATTCTCTTACCTTATGTCAGAGCCGTAGCTAGCTCCTTTTGCGCCCGAGGCAAGAACAGAAAATGGTGCCCCCCAACAGACGTGTGCGGGATGTGACATCATGTGCCCCGCTTCCAGGATGGCGGCGCGCATGCGTTTCCGTTCATTTTGTCTGAAACTAATTTTTAGTCTTTGCATATGTCTAGTAATATGTGTGCATGTGTGTGTGTGTGTGTGTGTGTGTGTGTGTGTTTTTTAATTTATTTTTTATTATTATTATTTTTTTTACTGTTAGGGTGCTTCAGGGAAATATCAGGGGTCTAAACAGACCCCTGACATTTCTCTTTTGAAATAGAAAAAGAGATTGAGGACACATGACCGGTTGTCCAGAGGAGGTCGAACTACCGGTCGCCCATTGAAAAAATGGAGTAGGTGCCCTGGCTGAGGTCATTAGCTTTATCCAGAATGCACAGCTTGAGTAGGAAGGGGGTCCTGGAATATGTTGGCCATCTGTTCATTGAGCCATGCATACCCATGAACCTCAACAGCAGCTTTAAGTTGTTTGAAAAGGCCTGTAAAATCAGACATTTTCTTTTCCTAGGATGCAGAGACGCGACAGGTGAACTGAACACGCCGTGTGCTCCTCGGGACTGCCTGGACCCCACTCCACCCCCTCGGACCACCCTAACAGACTCCTCCTGGCTAATCCCCAGTGGGCAATCCCAGTAAGTGACCACCACCCACACATCCCTAAACACGCTTAACCCTTTCCTTCCTGAATCCCTGTCTACCCTGTCATGTAGGCCTTACGCCTATTTTTTGTTGTCTTTTGCTCCAGGCCTTTCTGGATGTCACAGGGAGAGTAAGGAGAAGGAATGCAACAGGAACAGTGAAAGTAGTAAAAAACACTTTTTAGCATAGTAGGGAAATATTAAAATATCTGCCAGATTATTGTTTCTGTTTTTGGTGTCTTGGCCTGGTGACAATTTTCCCTTTATTTCTTGCCCAGGTGTCATCAGGACAGGAAGTTTTGGGAAAATCTCCACAGTAGGGACACAAAGAGGATGAAAACATGACGGAGGCTCTAATCCTTCACCACTCCATCCACTGAAGACTGACATTTTGGGAAGTGTTGATTTTAGAAACTACATTGGTTGACATGGAGGTTGGTGAAAGGAGCCACTAAGCACTGTGGGGAACACAGAAAATAGACATTTCTGGAAGTGTCAGTTTCTACACAGACGTCAGGGGAAGATTTATTTGCGAGGGGGTGGTGTTGTGTAGCACAGACAGCAGGAAAGGTATTTACCTGCTTCCTTGCATGTTAAATGGTTTTTTGGACACTTTTAGGGAAGGATTTAGGGAAAGAAAAGCAGGGGTCTCAAGTGGTTGAGTCACTGTAGGGAGATTTCCTTTCATTTCCTGCCCAGGAGACAGTACAGGAGGAAATCTCTGAAAAGTGAGAGAACATCCCCTCTTACAAAGTTGCAACCAAAATATATGACCTTACTGGAAGATTTCCCCTCACCTCCTGTTTCCTTCACAACTGTAAAGGTGCCCACACACCTTACGATAATCGTAGGATAATCGCGGGAAATCTCGCGATCGTAGGATTATCGTAAGGTGTGTGGGAGCCGTGCGACCTCTGCTACGGTAAGGTCGCACGGCTTTTATCTTACGAACATGTTCAAAAACCCACCGAGAATCGTACGATATTCGGCGGGTGTGTAGCATGTTCATAAGATAAAAGCTGAACGGGCCTTTGTGCGCAAGCGCACACTGCCCGTTCAGCATTGCATTCATCGTAAGCACGCCCCTCAGCGGGATGGGCTTGCGATCATCGCAAGTACGATCTGCCTGTCCAGATCGTACTTGCGATCATCGAAAGCCCGCCCCGCTGAGGGGCGGGCTTCCGATGATGGCAATGCAGAACGGCCAGTGTGCGGTGCGCACACCGGCCCGTTCCGCAGCTATCGGACGAGCAGGCTAGAAAACTATCGAA
>NW_017307846.1:190970-213494 GCF_000935625.1 Nanorana parkeri
CATGTTGGCTCGACAAAAGACGTGCGACCGTACAGTAGTAACGGTCGCACGTCTTAGTTCACACTGCTCGATTCTCGTACGATCGCGGGATTTCGCCCGATTCTCATACGAGAATCGAGCAGTGTATGGGCACCTTAAGGCCTCATTCACACAAGATGTTTTTGTGCACATATGTGGATTCCTGCAGCAGCAATCACAGTTGGTTAAAGACAGCTGTGGTCATTAAGCCAGTTGCCACAGCTGTCCACTGCTATCCACATGTACTTGAACATCAAGCAGTTACATGCAGCTAGAAACAGATGTCCAAACCAGGATGATTCAAGATTGGTCCAGGACTGGTCACCTGTCTTCCTCAATAAAAGAACATTTCCCATTCAGGGCAACATGACAGACAGACATGACAGAATGGGGAAGAACTTAAAAATGTGTGTCTGTGAACCAAGTGAAGAGGGTTTCTCTTGCTCTTTGTTCCTATATATACAATTCCATACTATTATTGGGAGTAAGCATAGACAGTAATAAACACATTATCAGTTCTAAACCTTCCTCTCCCTGCTATAAAGTTTGTTCAATTTTGCTCTATGTGCCCCCAGTGTAGATGGGGAAAACTCTCCAACAGGGACAGGTGCCAAAAAGATAAAAACAGACAAAGGCTCTAACTGTTCCCTGCTCAATCCAAATCAAATATGTTTTGGCTGGATTTGGGCATTAACCAATAAGGGAGGATATAATGCTGCCACCTGCTCCTTCACACTGCAATATTTCTTATATTGGTGTTCAAAATGGATCAATTCTCACTAGGCAGTTGGTGGTTAAGGGGTTGCAGCACAGCGGTCCATCATCTGCAGCTTTACGATTATGGCTATTTATTGGTTTTAATGATTTACTTTTGCCCCCTTCTCAAATGGTGAAGCCACAGGAAGAATGTGGCCTAAAAAAACACATTGAATGCTTTTGTGCACAAAGCCTAAATCTCTATAACAGATTGATTTCACATGCAGATGATACAAAACAATATCCTTTGTTTATGCATTTATTAGGTAGGTTTACACCAGCTTAGTCTTTTGCAATGTTTTAAATGAATGCATGCATTGTGCTTTGCATTACATTTGAATGGGCTGCCTTACATACCACAATGGACCAAAAATTGTGCTGCAGCTTTTTTGGCAGCACAGCACTCCACGGCGCATGCTAGTGCATTACTGTGCTGCAATGCAACTGTGCAGGGAAGGTGCTTTGGGTACCATTTATTATGAATGGCAGCGCATCACACCAATACATGTTGCTGGAATGCACAACAATGGCATGAATAAACCCTAAATTGCCCACATTTGTGCATTTTGTTTGTCATAAAAAGGATAGAAGCAACCTTAACATGTAGTAAAAAAATCATCTTTTAATGACTTGATGGACAATTGCATTGTACCTTACCTTATCTTACCTTACCTTACTTAACCATATCAAATAAGCCTGTTAAAGGTCAGATAGTTAAAAAATGCAATTACACCCTGCATATAAGCCATCCTGTGCCTTCCCTTTAAGACATAACCAACATCTGGTCAGCAAGATTCTAATAATGTGCAATAATGTGCAAAGCAAATTGGAAACAATGTTTGCACAATGGCTATGAATACCCAGGCAGTATGCTAGGAAGGCAATGTGTGCTGTGCCCTTACTAGTTATACAGAGAGATATGATCATTATTCACATGACTAAACTTGTTTCATTTTTGAGGGATGAGGTGAGAAGACTCAGAGACTCGCACCTTTCAAGAATCAGAGAAACAATTTTGTAGAATAATGTAACCGCTTGTGTGCTGGAATCACAACCATATAACACTGAGAAAAGATGTATTATGTACTGTATATAAAATGCATCTAATACTTTATATAATAAATAGAACTGGACCTGGTTACATACACGTGTTTAGGTATAAAAGGGTGTGTTTGTCTTTTAGGCATTGGGGCTCATTTATAACAAGTTGAAACAATTAATTTAAATATGTATTTAAAGAGACACTATCACCTTGCTCATGAAGGAAAGGGCATCCCCACTGTATACTTACCTATGCACCCTTACAGTTCCTTGCTCCTCTGCAGCCAGCATTAAAATTGGCTACACAGGGGATTGCTTACATCACTTCGACAGTCATGCAACAGTGCTCATGTGCCTTCCCGGGGAACAGGTTCCTTGCTCCTCCTTACCTTAGTGCCAGGTATGCTCACCAGCTCTGGAAGAGCAAGGGACTGTGAGGGGGCACAGGTAAGATGAGTATCAGGAGATGTTCTTTGCAGAAATGGAATCACTGCCCACCACATATTTCTCACAGCTGCTTGGCCCTTCCAGAGGTCCCTTCATGTACCTACAACAGCTTCCAATCCCAACCCAACTGTCTCACACCTCTCCTTTTTGTTCAAAAATAGCAAAAGTAAATGACCAACTTCAGTGGTATTATATCCCAACAAGCCGGCACCACATCTTCCCTGCATTTTCCCCTAATTTTTGGTGAAGGTTTCATCTTGGATCATTTGTTCAAATATGGTGGTTCTGCCCTATTATACAATACTTCTGGATGTCAGATGTCTGAATGTGGTGAAAGTTCACTTTGCAAAGAATACTCAATCATGAGCAGGGGGAAAAAAGGATATTTGATTGCCTATGATTGGATGATAGAAGTGAGCAGAGCTTTACCTCATTTACTAAGCTAAAGGTAAAATTATCTTGCAAAGTCAACAGCCTAGTTTCTTTATTAAATCAACCCCTATGTCTTAAAATTCAATAAAGAATATCCTGTCTAGAATTCTTACAGGTCTTCTGAATGTGCACTTTGCTGCTCTTGATTGGTTATCCTCTTTCACCCACATAGGTTAATTGAATAATGTATCAATAGATGTTGTGATTGTCTTCCTAGTGAAATGCTTTATCCCTTCACTCTCTAGTGGTGACTGTTTTTTGTCTTTCACTGGCCCAAATCGCAATTTCCATAATAATTGGAACACATATAAAAGACAACCTTCCAGTGTCTTCTGCATTCCTGTTAGCCAGTGAAGCAGCACATGAAAGTGATGGGCCAGTAGGAAAAAAAGTTGAAAGCAGTATCTTTATTTTCTTAACAGGTATGCTTTAAGCTTGCACAGTTATAATATTCTGAGATGAAATTTTCAGATAATTACACAATTCCAAGTATAACTGGTTCTCTTAAAAAATGGATTAAAATGAAAACGGGCCCTGTGGTTTTCATCTACTCCTACTAACTACAAACCTAAAAAGAGGGAAAACAACAGGAACACAACTACAATGTGTTCTATTTTTAAAACAAGAAAGAAAAAAAGGAAAGGAAACAAAACATAAAACATAATTCTAAAGCAAATGTGAGCAAACAGGCAAATAAAAGACCTTCACGGTGCTGCTGGATCTTTTTTTGCTTTAAAAGCAAATAAAGATTACAAATGAATTTATTTTAAAATGAAAAAGTCAGAAGTAAAAGGACTATATGCATGTAACCTTACCAATAAGACCTGGTCAGTGACTGATATGTACTTGAGTTAAAGTCACAAATATATACAAGCCTATTATGTACTTGCAGACACTACAGTATATTACAAATGTATAAGTCACACATTCAGATTAAATCAGACAACTATGGCATATGATAGTACACATGGGCTTCAGCTTATATAAGAACATTGTGTACACGTTTCTACAAAGTATTCATGGAGTCTGGTATTCATGGTATTGATGGAGTCTAAACACAGACCTTAATACTAGTACTGACTGTCACTTTAAACAAGCTGCTAGCAGGCTTCAGTAAGCTTCAGCTCTACCTAAAGCATGTTGAAAGACTGCTGAAACCTGCTAGCAGCTTGTTTAAAGTGACAGTCAGCACGCCTATTAACCTCTATATTGAACATACCCTTTCTGGTACTGAAGTTTGCTGTAAAGGCTTCAACAGAGCTGCTTGAAGCTTGCTGAAAGCTTTGCAAATACTTTGTCAAAGCTTGCTGAACACATTGGTATTTCACTGAAGCTCAAATGTACAAAGCTCATGGGAAGCCTACTGTCAGCTGAGTTTGATGGTAATAAACATAAAAGCAGTACAACAGACAAAAATAACAAGATTAAAATAAATAATCCATTAAAAGATCAAATAAAGAACCCTGCTTTTGCTGCAATGTTCACTTTCATTCCAAACATTTCCCTGCAGTACATTTTTTCGCCATTAGATGTCCTGATTGCCAGCATCATTCAAACCACTCCCTCATCCTTGACCTGTCCCAGACTGTGCCTTGACAGTGAAAGGAGAAGCAGCATAGTGATAAGCTTCTGCCCTGTAGCATTGGGGGTCCCTGGTTCGAATTTCAGCCAGGTCACTATTTCCATGTTTCCATGTTCTCCGGGTACTCCGGTTTCCTCCCACACTCCAAAGACATGCTGGAAGGTTAATTGGCTCCTGTCTTAATTGTCCATCATATGTATGCATATGAGTCAGGGATCTTAGATTGCAAGCTCCTAGTGGCCAGGGACTGATGTGAATGTGCACTGTGTAAAGCTCTGCGTAAAATTGTCAGCACTATATCAATACCAATAAATAAATAAATCTCTTTTACTGTGCTTTCCCTTCCTGTCAGCATGCCTCTTGTCAGCAAATGAACTAATGGGTTCCATGTTCTGCCTTTTCCTCTTACACTTCAGTCCTGCTGTAGAGGGTCAAAAACTGTGTAGCAACAGTCAGGGCCGGATGTACTCTCCCTGCCGCCCCAAGGCCAGGTTCTGCGATGCGCCCCCCCCAAATGAAAAATCGGCTGCCTCACTCTACATTTAGTCCTGCTTGTACAAAGCAGGACTGAATGTAGATAGGGCAACTTCCCCACAAGGACACCGCTGCCGTCCCTCTGCGCCCTGCCACCCCAAAGCCGGGCCTCGGTGGCCTTGTGGGAAATCCGGGCCTGGCAGCAGTGTCCCAGTCTGATTTATTTGAGTTTGAGAAAAAGGCTTATTTTTCGGGTCATTTTAGCAGTGATACAAGCTTTTTCCTCATGCAGTAATAAGCCTGCTTTGACTGGCAGATACAGTAGTTCTGGTAGTTCGCTGTGGCTGTGGCTGTCCATGTTCTTGTTGATGCAAGACTGTCCTGCCACTGGCCAATTTCTATCAAGCTCTCATTAAGAATCAATTGACCACAGATAATACACTGGTGTAAAATTGGCCAACAGCAGGACATTTTAATGAGGAAGACAAAGAGTACAGGGAAGTGTCTTCTTACAAGAATTAGGAGACCATAGATGACACAGAAGTGTAAAACTGGCCAGCAGTAGGACAATGTGAATGAGCAAGTCTAAGCCCAAATTCACTAGAGACAAAGAGCACAGGTTGGAGCTTTTATACAAAAATTAGGATACCACAGAGGCAGAAGCAGGACAGTTTTAATACTGGATAACAGGTCTAACGGGTGTATGCCTAACTTTTATCTATTGGGACAAGTGGCGTGTTAAATGTGAGTGACATTACATGACCTAGTTTGGGTGCATACTGTTCATGCACTTCCTTTCAAATGAAGCAGCAGCATGGCAGCAAAGGCATCATTTGAAAAAAGATTGAAAGAAAGAAACTGAAAATGAAAAGGCATGATTTGCAGGACCTATCAACATAAACTAGAAACCAATACCCCCAAAGTAAATGGAAACCCCCAAATGCCACCCCCTGAAACAACCCATCTTTTAAATGGAAGCCTTGCAGCACACAAAAAAAGGACAGCAGGCTGTCTTGGAAAGTGTGTCACCATGTCAATGCTGTTTGCTTTGGGGACCATATTACCATAACGTAATCCCCTATACAGACCTGCCATCAAACATTTTTGGTTACTCTCTCCTAGGCTCACAAGGTTCCGAAATGTCCCAGGTACACTCATCATGGAGAAAACAGTACCAGGCTCTTCTAACCAAAACAACCTTTGTAACTGGTATTGTCTATAGCAAGTAATCAAAGATTAGTTTTTATTTTCCAATCAGAATTGGGGGGGAAAAACAGCTGGAATCAGACTGGTTGTCTGGGTCTTCTTTACTCTGGTTTCTAGACACAACCCCAGTGGATAGGGTTCGAGTCACTAAATTATGATGATCATTATATTCTGCAACGACCCTTTTTTCTGCAACGAGACCCAAAACCAGCTGACAACAATGAGCATGCGGTTGAAAATAACGATTGGTATGGCAAATGACACCTAGTACTATAGTTTGGTAAATTGCACCTATTGTGTAACATATTCACACATCCAGTAAATTCACAGACTTTGCCTGATCTGTGAATGATATAGCTATTAATAGCTGACAAAAATATTCTTCCAGATGCCTGCTATCTATAATTACCTCTCATTTTTCCATTATTATCCACCTTCCTAAACCAGTCAAATATAAGAAATACGATATACACAGACACACTGCGTTTTGTGAAATCCCGTTACATGGCAGAAGCCAATCACAGTTTATTTATTATTTATTGATTTTTATATAGGCCATATAATTTTTTGCAGCTCTGTGTACAGGAACCGTTTCCCTGCCTAGTCAAGCTTACTAGCTAGGGAGTTTGGTTCCTCTCCAAGGTCACAAGAAGCTGACACTGCCATTTATATTTCTACAAGATTTCTGGGTTGACATTCTTATTCACTGATCAGTTAAAATAAATTAAACAAACATTCAGCAAACATCAGCAATCTATAAGTGTCAAAACAAAGCAAACCAAAGAGTATATTTACAAAGCAGCAAAGGCATATATTACCGGGGAACAATAAATGTGCCACATTGTAAAATTAATATGTCCAGAGGGTACTCGAAAGAGACAATGGGGATTATTTATGTTCATCTAAAGTCATTTTTTTTAGTTTTGTATAGAATAAAACCCCTATAATGTTTTTTTTATTTACAATCTCTGTCCCATTGGGGATATTTTCCTTCACTTTCTGTCAAGTGGGCACAACAGGAATTGAAAGGAGATAACTCAAAATTAAGAGACAAGCTTTCCTAAACCATTGTCATAGCAAACGCACCCATTACAGGATACAGCAGTGATGTGAAGATCAGCAGGAGGAACCAGTGAGAGCTTCCATGGGGGACCCCGGAGATCAACACTCCCAGAAGTGCCGGTTTCTTTGCAGGCTTCAGCAGAAGATTGCCTTGCATTGGTGAGCTGTTTGGAGGTGCAGGCAGCAAGAAAGGTACTTCTTTACACGTATGCCTTTATTTAAAATGTTGACTCTACCAACAGGGTCCCTTTAAAGAAAAACGAACTTGTTATTTTAATTTTTAATGTAAACACTCTGAAATTGAAAGTTAAAGAACTCCAGGGGGGAAAAAAAGATTAACCCTTACAGTGGGGCTACCCCTACACTGCAGTGCTATGGTAACCCCACTGCAAAGGTTAAAAAAAATTCACCCATGGTATTTCTTTAACAAATGGTGCGTATATGCAAAACTGTCAGGGTTATTCACAAAAGGGTGAAGAGTTTGGAGAAGGCAGGAGACGTGAACAATCTAGGACAACATAGCTGAACTGGATTGGAGAATGTTTCCAAATCAGCTATTTTGGCCTAGATTGTTCACTTCCTGCCTTCTTCAAACTCTTCACACTTAAGTAAATAACCCTGTGTGTGTGTCTTGTGACTTTCCGTGGTGGTTGTGGTTTCCAAGCTGTTGTGCAAGTATTGCAACAGGACCTAACATTCCCTATGACCTAATGGCTTGATCTCTGCTAGCTACACTGCACATTTTCAACACCCACTCTTAGTATGTCATTATGCTTCTACATTTGCATAAGGGGCAGAGTACATCACTGCAAAGAACGCTGTGGCTCATCCCAATCTGTGTTCTCCCGTCTCATTTGATTACCAGCAGCATTTAATAAAACAAGTAACAAGCTGTTAACAAAAGACCAGAAAGGTTGCTGGGGAAAAAAGTAGTTTCTAAAGAGGACTTCCTATAAACAAATGATTGCATCACTTCCCTCAGATGGTAGCACTGCCTTCATCACCTCCTACTAATGCTAAGGAAGCTCCCTGATTGGCACTCAGTGCTGACCCATTCTCTCTCAGTTGGAGTGCTGCTGTATAGTGTATCACAAGAGATTGATACTAGGTCAAATTCACATACTAACACTGGCTGCATTAAAAATACATTCAAACATTTATTATTGAATATTACTGAGCTGCATTCAATTATGTATTTTATATCTGCCTAGAATTCAACTTAAACCTGATTACGTCTGACATGTCATCTTGTATCAGGAGGTCAGATGTCACCTGACGTTTGACAGTTGGTCTAAAGTACCATATTTGCACTAGGAAATATTTTGTGTTTAGTCTAATTTGACTGAAAAGTGTATTGTTTTCTAGGAAATGTATTGCTGCCAGGTTGTCACAGGGCACTTGTGGGTGACTAGGACAGCATTGTAAGAGGAGCAGCATCACAGCTAGGATGTATACTTTTCTCACTCTTTTTTTAACTTTTTTATTATTCTTCTGCTTATCACGTTTTATACTTGCATTGCAAATTTAGCATCAGACTGCAAGATAAGAGTAAGGCAGATCCTCTTTTTTTCCCATAATAATAACCACACAACATACTGCATATACACCTATATTGAGTAAAGGGACGTACTGTAATCTCATATAATGGTAGCATGATTCACATGTGCCCAGGGGAAAGTGAACTATAAATATCATAAGGTGCAAAGCTTGAGTTGAAAATGATTTACTCAAACGCCTTTAATGAAATTATTTACAGAACCATCTGTAGAATTTCACAGATATTGTGCTGCACACTTAACAAGAGACATGCACATGTACAAATCTGACCTCTTCCATACATGTATATTAAAAAACAGGCTTTAAAAACATTAATACATGAAAATTTTAAATTACACTCTTCAATCCAGGTATGTATTTATTGAAAGCCTATCTCAGGACTCTGTGCTTCTGGCTCCCCCTTCACTCCTGGAGACCCCTACTGTTTGTTTTATGCTTTTTTTTTATTCCAGAAGTCTTCAGGCCAGTCATATGCTGCACGTTGTGATCTTCCTTTTCAACTTTTCTTCAGCACTGGGCGGTCTTCCATTCAGTGCCACTCTCTGCATCATTATACTGTGAGTGCAGGGCGCTGTGGTGAAGCCGCCTCGGGGGAAAGTCCATGGCACCTAGCACTCACAAGACATCCTCACTCTTCTGGATTGAAGACTGAGGACATAAAGGGAAAAATACTTGCATTGCATAAACTGTCTTTATATTAATGTCCTGAAATACCCTGCACAGTAAGTTGGAGATGGAGAGTGAATACTCTGAGCCAATCAGGGCTAAATTGCTTTTCACATTCTTTTAAAAAAAAAGAAATTTTTATTACAAGAGATAATGTAGGAAACATACAAAACAAAACATTGCACGAGACACTATGCTTTACAGATGTAAATTTACTGTGGCCTTGCTTCCAGTAATGGAAACTACAGATATTGCCTGCACTTTTGTTGTCCAGTTAGCAGGCTGAGAGTCACCCTTTAGAATAACATTAACTTGGTTTCTTAAGGAAAGGGTTCTGAATTAGGCACACAGGGGATGGTAGCCATGAATAGATGTACCAAAACTATGAGCTAAGACACAACTGCCTTTCTCAGTTATGCTGGGACTTTCTACTGATTACACTGCAACTTGCACAACAATAAGAAGCATGAAAAACAATTAGAGGTGCACCGAAATGGAAATGTCAAAACCGAAACAAAACCGAAATAAAAAAATTGTCAGGCCAAAACTGAAACTTTAAGTTTTTTAAAAAATTTTAATATTGTATTTTTATTTATTTTTTATAAGCTTTTAATTTTTTTTATATTTATTTTAATTTATTAATTCATTTTTTATTAAATATTTTTATTTTTTAATTAACTTTTAGGGGCTTTGGGAGAAATATTAGGGGTCTAAACAGACCCCTGATATTTCCGTTTTAAAAAAGAAAAAGAGATTGAGGACACAAAGTCCTCAATCTCTTTTTCTGTATCCCCTGTTATCAATGAACAGGAATCCTCTATACTGAGTGTTCCTGTTCATTCATAACATGAGGACAGAGTATGTTTACTGTAACCACAATCATGAATGAACAGGAGGTGATGCAGATCACTTCCAATTCATTCATAATTGAGGCTATAGTAACCAGGCCATGAGGGCATGTCCTCAATCGGCAGGAAAATGGCACTTTCGGCATTAAGCCAAAAGTGCAATTTTTGGCCGATATATCGGTGCATCCCTAGAAACAATGGTGGCCTGGGTAGTTTGGGATTTTTCCAACAGTTGAGAAAAAAAAGAAACACTTTAGAAGTGCTCATTATCGCTTTTTAGATGTACCTTTGATCTAAAAAGATCCAAGTACCCAAGTACCAGATATGATTTTTCAGTTGTAAAAAATGGATTTACTGCACGTAAGTAGTTTTAGGTAGAAAATTGTATCTGATATTACTGATTAAGGAAAAATAAGCAATTAAACATATACTCATTTGGGCATTTTCCCTGACAAGCCATTTCAAAGAGTGTAAGTGTGTGGCCATATTCTTAGGAAAATAGTTTGTTAGGTTTGAAGTTACGACCACCAGAAGATTTCCCCTGTCATTATAAGATCACCGAGAATCTCCAATAAATATCCCAGTTGCAACAGCAAATTTGTATTAAAATTTTAGGAAATTCCAATGATGAAGTGGAAATCTCATCAGACTGGTGTGATTCAGCTGTCTTCGGGGCAGAAACAAGGATTCCTACATGCTGTGTAGAACATTTTGACCATGGTCTTAATCAGTGAATGCATATGTAGTTTTATGCAAAAGTAAATACACAATGATTGTGGTGATAATGAATTCTGAAAAAAAAAAAACTTGGTGGGGAGAATTGGGAGTCATACTGAACACAGTGCCAGCCTCATACAGCCAAAATTTGCAAGTCAGCCACAAAACAATCAGATTGAACAGCTTTGGAAAAAAAAAACCAGCACAATCAGCTCCAGACACAAAGCAAGCCATAATAAATCCCATTAAACTCCATTAGCAGAATGTTGTAAAATTTCTTTAGTAGAAGGTGGTAAGATTTCTAGCAGTATCAGAAACAGTACATATTAGAATTTGCAAAGCCTCAAATGACTTCTAATTAGGTCGTTCATAGAATTGTCATGTCCAAGAACCTCCAGCAGAGTCCTCCACAAGCTCTAATTCTGGTCATGATTGGTCATTGTATACCTTAATTAAGCCAGTGACTCATAGTTGGCTTTTGTAAAACCATTTAGAAGCAATAGACATTTACAAATCTGGTCTAACCTTACCTGAAACTGCCCTTTCATTTATCTCCAGATCTCAACTATATTCATATTCCATAACTGGTACTGTAATGGACATATCCATAAAACATGGCTTCACGAATGTATACTAGAATAACAATTAAGCAGGTACCAAGCATGCCTATGCTTTAATGTAAAGCAAGCAAATTTGGTCACATTAAATTACCTAAGTGATATATGCATCCAATGTTTGCTGTCGGATTGTAAAACCATGCCATCTGGAAACATGGATATAGTTAAAACATTTTGTATTAAGGGAGTGTCCCCTGAAGTATAATAAAAGACTTCAGCACTTGTCAACGACATCCTTTAGAGTGTCAACAATAAGCTGCTGCTATTGGCATCTGAGCTCTCGTTTACTACCAAAACCATGAAGGATTGCTGAGGGTTATTCTTGAGAGCTGATGACTTTAATACATTAGATTGGACTTACAGTATGGTGGATTGGACTCTGCCAAAACTAAAGAGCAGGTGAACTTTGTTAAGTATTTTTTAATTTGAGTCCCATTTATTTTACTGTTGCTTTTGTCTATCTTGTAGTATCTTTTCTGTAAATATTTCATGCAGCATTTTTCTTTTCCTGCCATTAAAAACTATTACAATTGTTAAACTGCCAAGGTTATTCACAAAGGGTGAAGGGTTTGGAGAAGGCAGGAGAAGTGAACAATCTAGGCCAAAATAGCTGATTTGGAAACATTCTCCAATTCAGCTCACTTTCCAGTTCAGCTATGTTGTCCTAGATTGTTCACTTCTCCTGCCTTCTCCAAACTCTTCACCCTTTTGTAATTAACCCTGTGAATCTCTAAATGCTCTAATCAGAAATAAAAAAAATCCAGGAAGGAGACGGTGTGTATACTGCATGGTGCTTGCATTCTACAATGTACACAATCGAAGCAAGAAGCAGCAGTTTTTTGGCAGAAGAGACTTTAAATGTCTCTTCTGCCAAAAACCTTGACTTTTGAGCAGATTTGAATTTTTTAATTTTACTTCCGCTAGAGTGAGCTATAATAGCTTTCAGTGACTAAATGCTTATTTTATGCAAAAAATAAAAATTGTATACCTTAGTGCCATGTACGTGCGAAGTGACCATTTTGAAAAGAAGTAAAAAAATATAAAGAAGAACCTAGTGATATTTGTGGTATGCAAATACTACATTCTATCACATACAGAAATCTCAGTTTTTGTATTTTCAAATAAAAAGGATTCTTTGGTATCCTTTGTTAAGAAAATAATAAAAAGACCCATTAGAACACCATTGAAAATAGAACAAAGCCATTATTTTCCTTCAGGCCTGGATGTTTCATGGCCTTTAACCAATATATCCATTTATGTTCTGATTGTAATAAAACATTTTCAAGATTTCTCTCTGAAGAGCTCGATAAATTGCTATTACAATTAGAATGTAAATGGAAATATAGGGTAAAGGCCATGGAACATTAGGGCCTTAATGAACAGAATAGCTTTGTTCCATTTGTATGACTAATTCTGGTTGTTCTTGCTAATCAATTAGGCATTTGTTTTTTTATACAGGTCATAATAATGATGTATTTTGTTGCATATTGTATGATTATTTAGTTGTATTTTTTATTTTTTTCAGTATTTATGGCAATCATTATGATGTATCATATTAGGTGTTGCCTTTAATATAGGGGGCACCTAGATCAGGCATTCCTCCTGAGATTGGTGTGTGCCCCCCCACCCCACTTCCTTTTATTTTATCCTGCACAGGATTTTTCCCTGTAATTCAACTGAAATATTTTTCATTCCTGGGGATAAGGTTTCTTTGGTTCCAGCATAACATTCTTGAGCAGTGCCCCTTTAGGCAATATTGCTGGCATAGGGAGGAACGGAATTGTGCTCCACTGTAAAATGCATCTGAAGCACTCCCAACCGAATCTCCCTGTGTCTATAACCTCATCGTGTCAGCGGCCAGGATGTGTGACTGATGGTGGGAGATAAGAGGAGTAGAGAGCAGACTTGCCCTCCTCTCTTATCCACTTTGAACAGCATGGAACATGGACTCTCACATATCAGACATAAGTGCATTTATAGGGTATATGCACTACACTCTTCATATGGGTAGATTTAACAATCTGGGGATTGGGGATCCAGCCTCCCCATAACAGATTTTGGGATCATTTTCATCTATCCTTATCTCTCTTTTGCAGTGGTCTGCCATACCTGGTGCAATCTGTAGAGTGATCTATTGCATGCAAATGATTAAAGGAGAACTATGAGGTGAGTGCTTTTCACTCACCTCATAGTTCTAGCCGACCTGTGACAATGAGACTGTCACAGGTCGGCTCAGTAGATCGGGAGGTGAGCGAACACATACCGGGTTCGCTCGCCTCTCGATCCTGTCACGGCTCTCTGCCGTGACAGGGAGAGGGGCTGGATTTCCCTCTCCCCGCTCCGATCTGCCAGCGCTGACTGGCGGAACGGATGGGGCGGGTACAGCTGGTTCTGCCTCTAGATAGGCAGAGCCAGCTGTCACTCACGCAGCTGGGCAGATCCCGTCATCTAAGTCGTGATCCGCTCCGGCTGCGGCGTCTCAGTATACCGCGAGCTATACTGAGCTTAGGGTAACGGGAGGACGCTAGTTTGTGTCCTCCCGTTACCCTAAGGAGAACTATGGGGAAAAACACTGACCCCATAGTTCTCCTTTAAAAACCTATGTTCTAAAATAGCACACTATGATCCATTACATGGAGGTCTGTAGTTGACATTATTTGTTAGATAAACATTAAGTAAGTATGTTACTGCTACTGTTATATATGTTTCTTTCTTTATAAATTATTCTAACTTTTTCAACTGCATGTACATTGTGCAATCTTAAAAAAGTGGACAAATAAACATGTTGGATAAAAAATAGGAACATTCAAGATTATCTATATTATATAAACCACATAACAATGGTGTTGTACAAAAAAAAACTTAACTTTTTCTGCAGTCTTCTTCTTTAAATCAGCAGCTTTTATTAACATACCTTCCTGATAAGAAGCTTCGTGTTCCATGTTATATGGTAACAACTTTCCTGTCCCTGTCTTTTAAGTGTGCTCCTGTGTTGGCACCTATTACACAGGCTTATGATGGATAGTACAAGTGTCCATTTCTACACACATTACACAAGCTTGGTCCACTGTTGGCACCATTAGTAAACCCAGCTTGAGAAAGGACATGCAGCCATCACGGGAGTGCATGAAGAATGGAAGTGGCTGCAATAAAGGGTGAAAAATGTGAAAACAGGTGTTATATTTTTCAAATATTGGCAACTGTGTATTATAGACAGTGCTTTAACAAATTAAAAGTCAATCAGTTAGGGGTTGCATCTAAATTTAAAGAACAGCCTTTGTGTAGCGCTATAACTACAAGCTATACACAAGAAACACAATTTTTAAACCATTAACATGCAATAACAAGATCATTCACATTAAGTTGACCACTTTTACATGCACTGTATGTCCAAGAAAGCATTAATTTCCCTTCAAATAAGCTAGTTGTCTCATGATAGAGACAGAGTTGCAATAGTCCAAATCATACAGAGTCATGTGATTGGAAAGTGACTTTCATCATTACCATAGCATATTGTATTTAGTGCATTAATTACCTTGTGTGAAATATATTTAATAAGCTTATTTTTCATACATCCACTACAATTACCATCAGAATTCCTTAGCACCCTGGTGTTTGGTCCTCTCTCCCTGCAGACATGTCTCCTACGGTGTCCTATATACCTGATTTTATCAGCAGGGGTTCCATGCTGGATCAAAAACTTTTCATATTCTAACCTACCCCCTAGCCATTAAATTTGAATCTATTTCACGCCCCCATGTGACAGCTTTTTCAAGGGAAGTGAAAACCTTCAATCTACATGGCAGAAAAGAAACAAAAGAAGTATATAAATATAACTGCACATAGTCATGTATGTCAGCATAATAGGTAAACACTTCATTAGACACAG
Source organism: Nanorana parkeri (assembly GCF_000935625.1). Lineage (NCBI taxonomy): Eukaryota > Metazoa > Chordata > Amphibia > Anura > Dicroglossidae > Nanorana > Nanorana parkeri. The sequence continues at coordinate 206,283 of NW_017307846.1, forward strand.
TTCAGAGTCCTGCTTAATAAGGCTTAATGTGTTTCATGTATAGAAATGAAGGCACTAGTAATAGCAACCCCATAATATATGCATAATAACTCCACAACATAATTGTTGTCGAAATCGAGTTTGTGGCCTGTGAAGTTCACATGTTCAGTAATGTAAGATCTCACCTCTAACACATAGCTATTTGTGCTCAGTGAAAACTGCAATTATTTGTATTGTGGTTATTTACTTTTTCATTTTTTAACTATAGATACACTATTCTGCATTGTTGGGGAAAAAAAGTAATGATTGGTTTATGCATAATAGAAAGCCCTGAAATTAAACGATTTGTCCTTAAGACCTTGCAGCTTAATATATAGAATAAGATTGCTAGAGAGGAGCTGGATCCCAGGCAAACAGCTAAATACACAGTTAAAATACACATATGGGGGTGATTCACTATGGAGCCGAAGGATACAGCCGTAGCTTCGGCTGATCCTTGGGCTCTCTTCGGCCACCTCTGAACCAAAGGGCGGCTGTACGGGCTATTCACAATAGCAGCCGAAGGCAGCCAAGTGGCTCAGCCGAGCCGAAGGCATATGCTTCGGCTCGAGTGACCCAAAGTGACAGCCGAAGCGCGGAGAAAGGTCGGCTGAAGCCGACCAATCTCCACGCAAATGACAGCAGGGCGGAGCCAGCCATGATCTCACGGCTCGCTCCGCCCAGTTGTAATGACAGATCAGTGTCCCCAAATGACCTGGGGACGCCGATCTGTCATTAAACAATAACAACTTGTTATTCATCGGCCAGGACCTGCTAGAATACTCTGGCAGGTGCCGGCCAATAGGAAACAGTTGGGCGGAGCTAGCTGTCACTGCTAGCTCCGCCCAATTGTTTTTCTTCTTTCAAATACCTTTATTTATTTTATAACTTTCCTATTTATTTACATTTTAAAAATAATTTTTTAACTACTGAGCAGAATAGCCAAGCCGGATGCCGTTCGGAAAATGTTAAGTATGGTATTATGTGTTTTTATTCCATTCTACCACCACTACCGCCTAGTAGCTCAAATTGAAACCTACAAATGCGTGAAACAATTATTGTGGTGACTCATTCCTTATAGGACTGGGTCCTGAAAGGTTTCAATTATCATTCAGTGCACCTGATAAGAAATAACTACCACTGTGTTGTCCTTAAGCTAACCCATAGTGCTCTGTGAATCCTTTGTAATGTTTTACATGTGCATTTGTTAACAAATATACAGTATACTGTATAGGACATACAAAGAGTAAAACAAAAATCATAGTATATTAATGACCCACAACCATATCCCTTTATGGCAATAACCTATCTAATGTGTACTATTTGCTGTGAGTTTATAAATATTTTTGATAGTCAGGTGCTTTCATAACAAATTACAATCGTTTGCTGTTTATGCTCATAGAATTAATGAATCAGTGAGGCACACATTAGCCCTAGAAAACGGCATGATTATTTTACATTGTAAATCACCTGTTCCTTGGCATGAATACAAGAAATTATGTTCTAGAACTCCATTATGTCATCTAAAGCCTAGGTAAAGATTACAAGTGACATCTCGGCCCGAGTCCCAGATTGGCTGTAGCCATCATAGATGGGTTGCACTTATTCTGCTGGATTTCTCATTTATCCCCCCCATTCTTATTTATTGTGTTTTAGCCATGTGTTACCCATACAAATGCACAGGGTGCCATCCTAAATAAGAGAGCACCTACAGTACAGTTTTCAACTCTTTTTACCATTTCTTAGAATTCATACAGTGTATACATTTTAAGCAAATTCTTCCATTTTTTTTTTTTTTTTGTTAATTGAGACACTGCCTGCAGCCTCTGGTCCCCGTATGTCTTCCATTCACCACCCTTTGATTCACTGCCTTTGGTACCATTTCATCATTAACATCACCATATTAGAAGGCATAAAGAGGCAGAAGTTCCATCCACAAGGATACTTTTCTTCTCGTCAGTGCCAATAAGGTAATCTTGTTTGTATGTCTCCTCTCCCCAAGTTCAATTAAACCACCAATTAATTATTGTGTAAATGACCATTCTAATTCTGGTGGTGTGGCTTCTTTGTAAAAAAATAGTTTTTAATGGTGCTGGGAAGAGGACTTACACTGTTGCCACATGGGGAAAGAGCACTATATTTCCCATGATTCCAAGGGAAATGCAGTATGTGATGTGTGTGTGTGTGTGTGTGTGTGGATCTGAGGGCTGTCTTATTTGCATAGCCTGCCAACTGCAGGTGCAGATGGGTGTGACAGACCAGGAGTGTTCTGGCCTGTCAAAGTGTGAGGTCATGGAAGGCAGGAATGACCAGGAGAATCCTGGCCTATGAATTAAACGACTCAGTTACAGTGGGGGGTTCAGCCCGGGAGTCTGAGAATGTCAGGTCGTACCACTACAGCAAGTGGCAGCATAATTAGGTCACTGCTCACTGGAAATTGAGCTACATAGGGGATATTACAAGACCGGTGGTCTGGGAAATAGCAAGCATAGCAGCCACCTGTCCTATTAAATGGATATTAAGGAGACAGAGGGTTTTTAATAAAATAAAGAAGTATTGATTTCTCTTTGCCTGGATAGGTGTATGAAAGCAAGAATCGAGAACAAGGCAAAATTGCACCTTTAAACATACTGTATTTAATAAAATGTCTGCCTGGAGTTCAGCTTTAAGTATGTATGGGGCACTGTAGTTTTTTTGCACCGGACACAATATAACCTGAGGCTGCATACAGTAACACTTTATACATTTTTGGTATATATTTATTTTAAACAATCCTCTATGCATCCAGCACACCTTAACTTATATGTAATGAAAACTGAATATTCCTGTATTTCAAAGCCAAATCTGCTGCACCGCCCATTAATCTATTAACTTGTTCCTTCATCGTCCTCTTTTTCCCTTGCCAAAGCAATAGCAAAGATAAAAGGACACAACTGGGCATAATACATTTGAAATTGAATACTTGCATTTATAAAGAGTTTGTAGAATTACATTTAATATTTTAATTAATTCTGTGTGGCAAGAACAGGAACATTATGATCCTTGATTGGTATAATAAGCTGATTCTATAAGCAAACACATTTGGTGCATGTCTCCGGTCTCAGGACGAAACATCCTTCAGCTCTCATAAGTGCAAAAACCTAGTGTGAGGGAAATCTCTAAGGAAGCCTGGCTCGAAGGACTGCCATTCCCTCTGGGCATAAGGACTGTGCAGAGTGCTGAACTCCAGACAAAAAGCTAAATACACAGTTGAAATACACATATGGGAGGTGTCCTTTCCTGCCAAAGGATTAGTATTTCTTGTCATCCAGTAATGAGATTTACACAGCCTTGCCAGACAGGAGAGCTAGCTTGGTAACCTAATGTTTTTCTAAATCTAAAACTCACTAAATTTCAGGAGTTAAACCTTAAAAATGCATTGACCACCTTTACTACTAGAAAGGGGTATGTTATTTGTGTATCACTTGGCTGTAGATCCTCCAATCATCTCTGAATTGGTGCTCACACTGTTCTTCCTTCTAGAGGATGCCTACTTTTGTTCCCCATGGTCCCTGTGTGTTGTAAAGTAGCCACCGCTCCAAGCACGCTCCCGTGATAGTATTTTGTTTCCGGTATTCCCAGATACCAAGTACCGATACCAGTGCCGTGTGCCCCGATTATTAGGAAGCCAGTCTTCTATCGAGAGAACACCGGTTTCACTTCCCAAAGCTGCCTGACCAATCAGGAAGCCGAGTGGCAGGTCCTGACTGGTCAGGAAGCCAGGCTGCTTGCAACAAGTGAAGCTGACTTCCTAGCCAATTAGGAAGCCCCATGGCATGTCATAACCTGCCTACCGGCTTCCTGATTGGCTAGGCAGCATGACTTCCTGACCAATCAGGAAGCCGAGAGGCATTGCTTAATTACCACTATGGTGTGCTGGTGACATTATTTCTTCATTTAGGTCATGAGGTGGGTCCTAATCCGCTACACGGCTTCCTGATTGGAAAGGAAGCTGGCTCCATCCTCCCTTGGCCATGCCAGTCAGAGGAAGATCTCCTTCTGACCGGAAGTTCTGGTATTGGAGGTAAGTATCAGAGCATTTGGGCGAGTACAAGTCAAAATGAAGGTGAACTGGTGTCATACACCATCTTGCAAAAAACGTATAACCTGCTTATTGTATTTTATTTGAGATAGAAGTCTTATGTGCCAAGTGCAGAATCCGGTCTGTTTGCTCGATGGAAAACGAATGGCCCAGTTCCTGTTCCTATTTTCTAATGAAAGAAGGAGACCTCTTTTTCTTTCGGTTAGTGCACATGCTTTAATGAGCATCATGGTGAGTTTTCATGTGCATTCATTATGAATGGGCTACCAATGAACCACAATGGATGAAAAAATATACATGACCCTTTTTTAACAATGCAGCACACCACAACGCACCGTATATGTCTTGTGGTATGATACATTGTGCGTTGGGCTGTCCTGTATTATGCAGTGGGGTGCCATTCACAATGAATAGCATCACAGGGCATCACACATACAGCAGATGCATTCCCATGTGTTGCGGTAGGGTGCATTGAGTGGTTTAGCGTGAGTTGCCAAAATGCACAAATGTAAATGAGCCATGAGAACTTATTGTGATCATCAATCCATTGCCCGGGTGTGGGAAATCAAACATGCCTTAAACAATAATGCTTGCTCATAATAACTTCCCTTTTTTGGGTAGCAAACCCTCATAAGGCCCGAAAATGGCAATCAGCTTGTTCAACGTGCTGAAATGTAATAATGGGTCAACTTGCAGTGACATCCAATATACTCTGATCCGTCTGAACTACATAAGAATTATAAAATATGATTTGTTGTCTTCTCCAACATAGGTGAATATTGAAAAGAAATTTTTTTTTTTATCTTTTTGTTCTCTCTCACATCTTTCAGATCTGAACAAATGGTGCATTTCTGTCTGGATTCTCTTTCAAGGAAGATGGATACCTGGCCCAGACCATGACCCCCAGCTTATAAACACTCTTATAACTCTATTGCTTGTCTCCAATCATTATCATCTGCTCTATTATTCCTACAAAGCCAAGGAAATTGGATTTATGGGATCAATGTTGTGACATGGCTGGGGAGAAAGTCATATCATAAAATGGAATTGTAACCATAAACCCTTGATATTCAAATAGAAGCCACATTGATAAGAAAATGTCATATTAAAATAAAAATGGTAAGTACTATAATTCATAGTAATGGATACTTTCATTGATGCCCAACGTTCTACAGTAGCCAGCTTGCAAGTCTTTAGACCAGGGGTAGCAAACCTCCGGCCCTCCAGCTGTGGTGGAACTACAAATCCCATGAAGCATTGCAAGATTCTCACAGCCACAGACATGACTCCCGAAGAGAGATGCATCATAGGATTTGTAGTTTCACCACAGCTGGAGGGCCGGAGGTTTGCTACCCCTGCTTTAGGCTCATAGATGTAAGGTGGTGTTCATCCTCAAATAATTCAACAAGCTCAAGGCTTTTTTAGGGTAGTCAGTCTCCAGGTCTGCAAGCAAAGAAGTAAGTAAACACTGACAATTAACTTATCCTATTCGCTCACTTTTGGTCATGTAAATACCATTAAAAGTGTTTATTGTTATATCTGTTCGATAAGTTTAAATAAATACTTGTTGATTCTGCCATTCATTGCACCAGCAGTATTTTTGTCAAACACTGTTTCAGCTCTGTCCTTGTGTTCTGCAGTCCTAACACATTTCCTGTCCTATGGTGACAACACTTCTTCAACATAGATACAATACAGTAAGTAAATTATGTCAGATGTTGGAGGACAGGAAGTGTGCTACTGGCAGGATTACTTGGTGAAAATATATGGAAAAAAGCCACACAAAAAAAACCTAAAGGAGCCACCACATCCAAGGCCTGGTAAGCTATAATGAAGTTTTTGGTCTTGGTTTTAGATATTCTTTACCAACAAATCTACACATTCAGACCAGCCTTTCCTCAACCATTATACCCTGGAGGAACCCTTGAAAATTTTTTGAGTTCTCAGAGAACACCTGCTAAAAAATTATGTGTACATTTCGCAGTAAAATAGAATGATCAGTAAGCTCATGATAGTTTTAAATAAATGAATAAAAAATATGGCATACCTAGAATATTTGGCACCCAGAGCCAAGTATTATACAACACTCCCTTGCTCTCTGCATCAGTAATAATCATGAAAATAATTTAAAAATAATGGCCAGAAAATCAACACAAACTGTGAAAATTGTAGTATACCCCGACACTTGCGGTCAGTGGAAAAGTGTCATCTTAGGGTTAATTGTGAATTGAAGTTCCATACTCAGATTAATACTGTAGTGCATATACATCTTTATTCAATGTAGAGAGGAGGTGACAGTAAAGAAATAGTAAACACCTTTTGAGGGCTCATACATAATACCTCCTTCATTAGGGCTTAACAAGGAAAAACATGCATCAAGCGTATGATGACTTGAAACTGGATAATGAGTGAGAATGCAGCTTTTTTGGCATCTACACTAGAAACCAGTGGAGATTCTCTGAAATGTAGAAGTAGCCAGGTCATATATACCTACTCGTTCATATCATCATTGATCAGCCACACCAACAGGGTTAACCTTGCTGGTCCAGCGCTTTTATTCCAAATTTTTCCAGTACCTTATATTGGTTGTCAGAGGAAACATGCCCCCTTACATTGGTGACCAGTGGAGAAGTGCGCCCTTACATTGGTAGTCAGTTGAGGCTAGGATCACACCTAGGCGTTTTAGATCGCGCCACTGTTCATTGAAAACAGAGCAGTCAATGGAGTCTGTTCACACTTTTGCAGTTTGTTTTGCGGAAAAAAATCGCCTGTTGCGCGAAAAGATGCAGGAGCTATTTTCGGGCAGTTGTTGCGCGGTTTGGGGCCCATAGATATCTCTATGCATTGAAAACCACTCGACAACCGCCTGAAAATAGCTCCTGCACCTTTTTGCGCGACAAAAAGCAAAGGTGTGAGCAGCCTCCATTGACTTCAATGCGATTCTGTGTTTTGTGCAATATTGCGCAACCAGGGCCGGCCTTAGGGGTGTGCAAACCGTGCGGCCGCACAGGGCGCCGTGGCGACAATGGCCATGGCCGACACAGCTCGTCCTGGGGGCAGCTTCTCTCCCCTCACCGCTGGCCAACCGATATGACAGCGCTCCCTCGCCCGCC
>NW_017307846.1:213522-231825 GCF_000935625.1 Nanorana parkeri
TTAAAATTATTATTTTATTTGTATCATACTTTTTAATATGTTTCTTTGCGGCTTAACAAAATAGGAGTCTTTAAATGGTGTGGATATTGGGGGAAATGGGTGTGGTTATGGGGGTGTGGCCACTAAAGGGTGTGGCCACTGAGGGGCGCTGTAAAGCTTTCTCGCACAGGGCGCCTAAAGGCCTAAGGCTGGCCCTACGCGCGATAAATCGCCTAGGTGTGCACCGGCCCTGAGAGATACTTCTTTACATTGGTGGTTAGTAGAACAAGTCCCCATACATTGGTCATCAGTGTAGAAGTGAATTACATATATATGTCAGTGAGAATTGGTATTCACTGTAGGTGAGAGATATGCTCACTCCTCAGCGAACACCTAGCAACATCTGGAGGAACCCTGGTTGAGAAAGCCTGATTCAGACAATACACAGCAACTTGTTTTGGTGACACCTAGTGTCCACACAGTATGTTACTACAAACTTTTATTTTTCCAGCAAAGTTTGATCCTCTCTAGCTGCTGTTGTGCAACAAAGAAAATTCCCATGAATGGCTCTTTGATGCATGAGGCCCCTGACGGTGCTATGGATAACGAGTTAACACAGCCCTGCTATTCATTGCACTTCTCATCTCTCTGCCATATTGGAAGGCTAAAAAATATTCAATCTTGATAACAAAATGTCATCGTGTTTTTAAATCAGCCGGCACTGACAGTTTTACATAAAGCGGGGAGGAATTAAATGTAATGTCAGTGACGTTTTTTTCTTTTACTGCATTTTAAAAGGTTTTAAGAACTATAATTCATTTCTGGAGGCCTGTGAAAACATTCTGCATAAACACTGCCACTAAATCATCTTTCCTATTTGCATTTTCAATTATCTTTTAGTCTGTAACATGCTGGGACTCTTCTTTTTGCAAAGCAAATCACTAAAATAAATATATTTTCCGGACACAATTACCTGCTATCAGGGACTATTACAAAGTTCTAATATCTTCCCAATAGCGAGAACGGAATTATATTTTAATATATGCTGCAGTATATATTGCAGGAGGCGGTGCTGCTCCTTATATGGAACTAACACTTATCAGCCATCTTGTATATATTAAGGTACGGAACGCATTTCTCCACGGCAAAAGGGACAAACCCTCTGACTTGGAGTTGTCGTTACATAAACTTGTTGCGGGTTTAGGTGTTTCAAGGACAAAATAAAGAATGCCTTTAGCATAGTTCCCAATACTTTAACCTTTTTTTGCTGTGTGTCCAGAAAGATATTGTAGGTGGAGAATGTACTTTAATTAGGAGTGGGGTATTTATTTACAATCGGTGCAGTTCTACCAGAGGTATATTAACCTATTGCAGGGCTCAAAATTTTAGGTCCTGAGCTACTAGCCAGGCCTTCAAAGTTACTCGCCACTAGTTGCCCTGCATAACACAAACAAACACACACAGGGCACAACGCGCACACAGCACAACACACATACAGCCACAGCACAACGCACAGAGCATTACACATACACATTTCATCTGAAATTAATTTTTAGTCTTCGCACATGTCTAATAAAATGCGTGTGGGGGGGAGCAGTTTTCAATTTTTAAAATAATTTTTTACATTTTTTATTTTTTTTTATTATAATTTTTCTATTTTTATTTTATGATTTATTTATTTTTTTACTGTTGGGGGGGCTTCGGGGAAATATTAGGGGTCCAAACAGACCCCCGACATTTCCCTTTTAAAATAGAAAAGAAATTGAGGACACCAAATCCTCAATTTCTTTTTCAGCAACCTCAGCACTCAGTGAATGGGAAGCACTCAGTACAGAGGCTTCCCATTCATTCAGACACTGATAGTAAAATATTTACTATCAGCTGTTTCTGAATGGGGAGGAGCCTCTGTAGTGAGTGTTTCTCCCCATTGAGAAATTCATGAATGAACAGGTTGTGATGTGAATCACAGCCTGTTCATTCATAACTGGGGACACATAATACTATTTGTCCCCAGTTATTTACAAACACTGGAGTGATCAGACGATCGCTCCAGTGTTTGTCCTTCTCACATGGAGGATCGGTAAATATCGATGATATTTACCGATCCCCCGCTCTGCCACGCACAGAGCCACTGTCATCCTGAAACTGACAGGATGACAGCGGCTCCGATCTCCAACCCGCTCGGCCATTCTGACAGCAGGCAGCGCTCCCTCCTGCGCCCCCCTGCTTAGACGGACGGACGAGGGAGCGCTGTCATCAGGTCGGTGAACAGGAGAGAAGCCGCCCCGAGGAGGCTTCATTTCTACTTGCCCCCATGCAATTTTCACTCACAAATTGCGAGGGGGCGAGTGGAAATTTTGAGCCCTGACCTATTGTATAATGTAACTCTTTCACTGCCATCAATGTATGTCATATATTAGCAGCAGGGGGGCCTGTAAAACAGCTCTCGGGAGTCTCTTTACATGTGTAAAGCCAAACCAGCCTTGTGTCCTGGGTTCCGCTGCCCCATCTGTGGGACCAGGACGAGCATTAAGGGTGTCAGCAGGTAGATGAGAGCGTGGCTTTCCATTCCCTGATCTCTTCCCCACTAAATAAAGCTGGAAGCAATGATGAGTTTCATCACATTTGGTGATTCCCGCAGCCAGATAGGCCAGAGAAGAAGCTGTTCAAGCAAAATTTGTGTTGAACGACAATGTAAGGGGGGATTTACACTGACTGCCAATGTTAGGGGGAATTTACACTGATCATCATTGTAAGGGGGGATTCTACACTGACCGCTAAAGTAAGGTGGGGTTTTACACTGACCTTCAATGTAAGGGGGAATTTACACTGACCACCTATGTAAGAGGGAATTTACACTGACCACCAATGTAACAGAGGTAATAACAGTGACCCCCTCTGTCAGGGAATGTCAATCAATACCCATAGTGGCCAGCAGTTGCGCATAAATAAGCGCAAAGAAAGCGTTACGGTGCCAATATTGCACATGCATATGCGCATGCACATAAACTTACCATTGCGCACATACATAAGTCACGGTGCACACGTGCTGATGTGCACACGCACATTCCTTCCAGTGGCGCCAAACTGGCTATTTAACTGCTTGCCGGCCGTTGTACATATACGGCCGGCCGGGAGCTTCCTGGATGTATACACGGCCTGTTAGCTCCGCCCACTCGGGCGCGCCGTGCGGCGCACGCGAGCAGGAAACGCCGTCAATTTAAAAACATGCAGCGATGCCCGTTAACATACAAGCGATCCACCGGCTATAGAGCCAGCGGATCGCTTGTATAAGCTGCCGGCCCGTGCCCCCCCTCCCTCCGCGGCACACCCTCCCGTTGTCACGCTGGTCCCGGGCTCCGCTGTGCCCTGTGCGAGCCTGGGACCAGCATAGTGCTTCTCTGACAGGGGATCGGTACACGATCTCCCTCCGGTCACCTCTCCGCTGTCAGAATGTGGAAGTGATGTATATTACATCACTTCCGCATTCTCGTGTCACTGTCCAGCTTCAGGCGCTGGAGAGAAGCTGATGAAGCAGATTTCTGCTTCATCAGATTCTTCAGGCAGTCCTAGGTGACATTAGGGGTCTTGGAGACCCCTGATGTCTCCATAAAGAGGACCTGTCACTTCTTTTGCTATCACATAAGGGGGTTTCTTAGCCCCCTATCTGATAGCAATAAAGTTAAGTGGGAAAAAAAATAGGAAACAAATTTAAAGTTTTCCCCCCAAAAAATTAAAGTTACACATAAAAAAGAATTTAAAAAAATGTTTAAAGTCCCCACCCATACATACACGCATGCAAACATGCGTCAGGGGTGCATGCCTGCGAAAATGCCGATTGCGCCCATTACGCCGCACATGTTACATATTGCCGCGAACGTCGCAGTGAGAGCAATAGTTCTAGGGCCATCAATCACTGATAACACTAAACTGATGAGATGTGAAAGCTTTTAAAGCGTCGCCTATAGTCAATTTTGAGTATGGTAGTTTTTTGCGATTTCGCGGGTGCGTGCAATTTTTAAGCATGACATGTTTGGTGTCTATTTACCCGACGTGACCCCGTCTTTTATATTTGACCAAAATAATTGGGTAATAATAATAATTGTTTCCTAACATAATGTTAAAAAAACCTTTTTTTTTTCAAAATTTTCAGGAATTTTCCCGAAATATAGTAAAAAATAAAAACCCCAGTGGTGTTTAAATACCACCAAAAGAAAGCTCTATCTGTCCCCAAAAAATGGTATAAAATTCATTTCAGTACAGCGTTGCATGACGGAATAAACGTCAATCAAAGTACCGCAGCGCCGAATACTAAAAAATGGCCTGGCCAGGAAGGGGGTCTAAACACCTGGTCAGCAAGTGGTTAAGGATGCTTGTTACACTTGCACTTGAACCTGCTGTCTGCTGCCTGCCTTCTGACCCCAGCTTACCCACATTTTTCTGGATTCCAATTTGGTACTGCTCTGCTCACACATTGCTGACCGCGGCCTTCTGACATTGCCCTGCTTCTTGACTTTGTACTTCACCTGCCCCTGCAATACCGACCCGGCCTGTCTCTGATTCTGCTTCTTCCACCAATCCTGGTGCTACTCACTCACTGTTGACATCCTCACATGATGGTCGGCTTCTTCTATCACATTCAAGGTCCACATCTCGGCACCATCTTCCCTACCCTGTACAGCATCAGCTTCAGGCACTCGTGCCTCTCTCCATCTGCAGACCTGCTTTAGACAGAGGTACTCAGACAGGAGCTGCAAGGGGAGGTCCTCCAGGCTCATACCAAGGTACGTGACACCCTCCCTCTCTCTGCTAACCTCTGCATCCCACACAGTAACCCCAATTTCTGCTCACCTCTGCAGCACCTTTACCTGGTCACACTCAATGGCAGCAGGCAGCACATAGGGCTCCCAGGCATCCTCCCCTTCCTTTATATTCCCCATGTAGGGAGCATCAAGCGGCATTGATGATGGGCAGGATTACATATTAATGAGCAATGAGCATGGGGCTTCCTGCTAATCAGGAAGCCAGGTGGCGAGTCATTATACGCCGCCTGGCTTCCTTAATGGGACTTCCGGTACCGGTATTGGTGAGTACCGTAAATAAATTATCGGTACTTGTACTCGATACCGACATACCAGTATTGGTGCATCCCAACTGGAGAGGATTGCTTTCATTGAAAAGCAGTATACTTTTAAATGCGGATAAGTGGGTATTGCACATAAGGTGGCAATGTTCATGGCCTAAGAGATTCTGGATCAGGAATTTTTACCTTTTATGAACTCCATGACCCATTTTAACCTGCCTTCATCCCTTCTGATTGCTCTGCTAAATAAACCAATACCTGATATTCCAAATCCACAGTCCTTAATCACGTACATCTGACAAGGCGTGAAAATTACTTAAACCAGCTCTTGAAAAAAGGCAACTTTTGCCCTGGAGATTTAAACAAACTCTCCTGGATCTTGGGGAATGAAAAATTCTCCAGCATTCAATTACACAAGAGGAAAAAAAATAATTTGAGAAAACAGGACATTTTGGACTAGCTTTGTGCAAATTGAATGGGGTGGGATACCCATGGATGGGGAGGAAACCATGGGGAGAGAGTGGGGCCTTTGGGAACTCTCAGGAACACCTCTTATTTAGATCACATGTAATTCATTATATCTTCTTCTCTTAGCCTTCCTCCTTCCCGACTATTCCTTATGGAGCCTTTATAAGTTTCTGTCAATGGCAAGAAGATGGACAACATACCGAAACAGAAGTATAGAAGATAACATTGTGAGACCAACCCTTTATAGATATTTCAGAACATGCTAATGCAAGGTGCACACAATACAGAGACCAGTCTTGTTTGTAATTCCAGTCTTTATTGTTATATACCTGCAATCCTAACAAAGTACTAATAATACAACTAATAAAATTAAATAAGCAGTCTACTGTATTAAATGAGAAGCTGTTGAAATAACTTAATATTAGCAGTACACCCCATTGATCTGCTTTCCTTAAAAACAGCAAAGAAGGAAAATCTCCAGACCAGTGCCCATCACCCTCATAATTTGTATGATACTGACATTTCTCGGCTGTCAGCCTGCACAGATGGCTCATACCATATATATTTCTAAAGTGTAATGCTTTCCCACACGTCAAGGTATATTTTTAACATTTTAAAATAATTATGCAAATGATTTCAGGTGTGATTAGGAGTAGATCAATATAGAAAATATGCACCGCAGGGGGAGTGACATATGGACGCTGTGAACCAGCACTTGGAAGGCAAAGTGATATAAAAAAGTAGGAATCAGTGGCGGGACAATCAAGGGAATTCAATATCCAGAATTCTGGGGCTAATGCAGCCTATGAAATGTCTTCGGCAAATTCTAAAACATGATGCAACATTTTCTGGACTCTACCGACCCCTGCACAGAATTCAAGTACTTCTTATTTGCTCCATATTTTATTCTGGCATTGTGCTTGCAACATGTTCAATAAATAAACTCCAACAGTTTGGTAATAAGAAAAGCGATGCAAAGTACCTTTTGGAGTAACTAATCTGTTGCACGTTCATATTATTTACAGTTGAGATCATAATTATTCAACTCCCATTGCAAAGGTTTATTGGAAAATTTACAGACTTTTAGCTGTTTGCAATAAACAAAAGCAATTGAATTAGGTGAACACTACAAATGTTTTAGGTGGTTTCCTCAAATTCAATTGAAAATGCATCTTTTAATGACTTCTGTAGTCTCAAAATTATTCAACCCCTTCATGGCAAGCATTTTTAATTCTTAGTACAGCTGCTATGTACTATTGCTGCTATGACCTGCTGCAAACATGATGTATAGCCAGACACCAGCTTTGTTCCTGAAGAATCTTAGCCCATTCCTCATAAGCAATGACCTAATATTCTTGGGTTTGCATGCTGCAACCGCCTTTTTAAAATCCCACCAGAGACTGTCTATGGGGTTGAAGTCAGGTGACTGTGGTGGCCACTGTAGAATCTTCCAGCACTTCTTCTGAAACCAAGCCTTGGTGGAATTTGAGGTATGCTTAGGATCATTGACCTGTAGGTAGGTCCAATGACGCACGAGCTTCAGCTTCCTCACAGATAGCAAAAGGTTGCCCCGTGATTTGCAATGGGGGTTGAATAATTTTGATTTCACCTGTATGTCTCAGTATACGAACAGACCTCACTATCCAGAGAATTCCATTACTGCAGACTTTATTGAAATTAACAGCAAATCCAGTATAACAGTGAATAAATGTGTATGAAGCAACAAATAATAGCACTGCACACCCCTAACCAACTACAACCTCTCATATGTTTCAGTCGCAGGCTTATTCATAGAGGTCACCTGTATGTCTGCCGCAGTACACAACACATACCTCAGGTGCGACATTCCTTGAAACTGAGGATCCAAACGAAATCTGTCTTAGACACGTAGGAGACACTTTGGCAGAGATGTGACACATCTGCAGTATGTACTTTATCAGTGTGCATACAGTACATCTGTCCCAAAGTTTGTGGCACAAGCCAGCGCTGGTTTTATAGGTGTGCTCCAAATCCATGAATGTTATGCAGCCCGGTACAGGAATTTGTTGCAAATAACGACACTATTCCTTTAACCCGGATACACTTTTCTTATGCGGCCCAATGACACTCTTTTTCAATTCCCCTGAATGCACTCAACCCGCACCATTTTGTCTATCTCCCAGCATTTATACTTCTCTAAGTTTTCCCTCTTCTGCTACTGGTCCCGGTTATATAGCCACTATCCCCGTTTTACTAAAGGAGTAGAGCTTGCTCATTTTCTCCGTGAATGTTCACTTTGCAAAGTGAACTTTCACCTATTTTAGTGAATGAGGTTAAAAACAAAGCAAACATTAATTTTGCAATGCATACCCAATCATGTGCAAGCAAAATTAAAGCGCGACTGAAGCCAAAACTTTTTTCTTAGTTTTGGATGGAGTGACGTCACGCAGCTGGGGGGATCCCAGCACAATTGTCGGAATCCGCTTCAGCTGCGGCGTCTCAGTATGCTGAGCAGCAGCTGCTCGCGGTATACTGCGGCATCTCAGTATACCGCGAGCTACAGCTCGTGGTATACTGAGCCTAGGGTGACGGTAGGACGCTAGTTTGTGTCCTCCCGTCACCCTAAGGAGAACTATGGGGAAAAGCCTTATCCCCATAGTTCTTCTTTAAGTTTAGAGTCCATCAGCATCCTGCTGTTCATTGCTTAAGCCCTGATGAAGGGGGATTCCTGATCCCCGAAACGTGTTGGCTATGCATACTTTTTGTCACCATTTGTGAAGCCAATAAAGTTTTTTCAGATTCTGGAGATGATTACCTAGTGCTCTTTTTTTAGTCTTCATTCATTAGGTTTTGAATGTGATCTGTGTTCCTGTTGGGGAGATTCATCCTCTCTATTTATCCTGGTGACTTATCTCTGAAATTGAAAGAAAATCCCACATTTTGGGTTTTCCTCTGAACAGGAATAGATGTCAAATCTTCCAATGAGGACACCGGTTCTGGTGACCCTGCTGACCACCTGGGATTTCCCTCACTTCTTGTTGTGGCTATGGGACAGGAAGTGAAAGGAAATCTCATCAATGGGGCAAAGAGGGCAGAAAAAAAAAGCTTGTAGCGGTTTTACCCTCTTGTCCTCTAGCAGAAACAAAAAATGTGGGCTTCAGTTCTACTTCAAAAAGGGATTTTTCTTTCACATAATTGGCTTAATAACAAAATGTCACATCATTCACTTTGTTTAATAATAGGCACTGAGGTTATGCTGACTTCACTCATATCCTGTGCAAGCAAAATCCTGATTTTTCTTCCTTGTGTATTTTTGTGAAGTTTCACTTTGTTTCATCTCATTTATTAAGATAAGTAAACATTGTCTTTGCATTTAGAAAGTGAACAACAAGATCCTGTAGTAAATTAAGCCCATTGTGTAGACGCATCAATCCTGTGTATGGAATGGGTCCATGGGTGAGGCTGGCAGAGGCAGCAGGGAACAGAGAGAGCAGGCAAGCATTCTGATTGTGCTGTATTTCAACTTATCTGACAGCTATTAATGTTTGGAGGGCTAAGCCTCCAAAAATCCCTTGTGCTGGTTATACAAAACTCAATAAATGCAAGATACCAAATGTAACAGTCTAGGATAGGCAAATATCCTCTAAATATGAGAGCCATGTGTATTCTTCCAGATCTGTGCAGTAATCCAATGAGAAATTGGCCTCTGTGCCGGAGCTTCCTGTAATAAAGACCGGTCACTGCTGTGCGATGTCTTTGTACAAGGTGACTGGCCTTGTATCCGCCCCCTCCTGTAGTTTTCCACAGGCAACTTGTAGTGGGCAGACTTGCTGTGCCCCTGCTTTTGCCATATATAGGTTTGCAATGGCATTCAGTGCACATAAAGTGGATTTATAGTATAATTGACATGAGTTTGCAATAAATGTAGGACTTTGGATCCTAGAAGGATTATGGCGTGCTGGTGACGTTTCTGCAAAGTATCTGTATTTGGCAGCGCCATCCGCAGTCATATCAAGCACCCCTCCCCGATCACAGGGCTTTACCGGTAAGGAGCGCAACTAGCCTTCTCTTTCTCCTTGGTCTTGTATCCACCCCCTTAGACTGGAGATCGTAAGCCAGCAGGGTGAAGCCTGCTGGGTCCCTCCCACAGCTCTGCTGTCCGCACAGCACAGTGATCACTGCTACATTTACAAGGTAGTATGTAGGTGTGCAAAGGCATTTGATGCACACAAAGTGGATTTACAGTATATGCGTTTCGGCTGTTGGAGGAATATATTTAAAAATAACTGTTTTGTAAATGAAGAAGTTCAGCTGTAAGCTGAAGCATTGCTTGTTATGAACTAGCCTTTCTGTATTAGAAGAAGGCAAATAGTCTGCTAATGATTACAAGCTGTGAACAACCTGGACAGTCTTTTTTGCACCCCCATCGCTGAAGCACCTAAGGTGGCTGCCTCTACTACCTATCCCATAGGCCAAGCCTTGGCAGGGACAATTAGGGGTTTACATTTACTTCCCCATACCTCCCCTATACACCAAATACTTCTGGATATGGGGAGCACATGACAATCCCCTCCACAGTAAGACTGCCAATCATCAGACCTATGCATTGGTGTGTGGGGATAGCTGGAACATGCCCAGGAATTATTATTGAGGGCAGCAGCAGAGGAATGGCGCAGAAGGTACGCATTAACTTCTAGCAGCGTCTGCCATCAAGCAAATCTGTTACTTTGTGTAGCCCTGACAAAGTACAAGTTCACTTCCAGAGCTGCATCTAAAAATTACAGCGCCACGCCGCTGAAAGCCTTTATCAGCGTGTTGTCAGGATTAGCTCCACGGTCCTGCCACTTAAGGTGAATGGGCATTTTTCAACCGTGTGACAGGGCCAGAGAGCTTACCATAGAAAAGCATGAGCGCGAGAAATGCTCTGCTAAGGTGCGCACGTATTATCTTTATGGAGTGAAATTCACCAGCTCGCTTATTTGACAGCGCTCCTGTGGATTATCTTACAATAAGGGTAACAACATTGGACACACTGAAAATGCCGCATTTCTAATTAAAGGGTCAATTCACTAAAGCATGACTCTTGCAGGATGAAAACTACTATGAGATATTTGCTTTCTTTAATGGCGAAAATGATTTTCCTAAGACTTTATCACAAGGATCACATGCATGTTATAGCCAATTAGCCATGACAGCACACCCTAATATCCAGGGAGTCACCCCATTTGATTTTACCCCACTCATCCTGCATTATACACAAATTGCCCTTGTTACCTCCAATTAACCAGAGACCCGTCCAGCCGTCTTCCCCGCATGCTGGACAGGTGACCTGTTTTTTTGCAAGACAGTACATATGTGTATAATGTAGTAAAGGTGTATTTTGCTGTTTTGGTTACGGTTTCTAAAAGATTAAAATGTAGTACCTATTCACAATAGGCGTGTGTGTGACACATGGCACATTTTGCTTCGGGTCAGCATGGGCAGCACATTCCTTTCAAAACGCTGCCTTGCAGGAGACAAATCCAGCAATGAAGCTTATGCTGCAGTTTGAGCTGAAAGCTTTGCATTTTTTTTTTGAGTTTGCATATTTTGCACATTGATCCGTGTCTTGCTTAACCACGCTTGGAGTGCCGTTAACAGATCATGGCACCGCAAGCGTGACACGTGCTTTTTCACAGAGCGGATACATGTCCAGAATTGCATGATATTGAGCAAGTTAACAAGTGTGACTAGTGTGAATGGGAGCATACAGGTGGACCATGTATGTATGGTCATAGCACAGTTCTCTTGTTTTGTATGCTCATTGTAATTCTCAAAATCTGTTCCTCTTCTGTATGTATGGAATCTGCACAGTATTACTTCTCTTGTCCTGTATGCTGGGTGTAATTCTCAGTATCTATATATGGTCGCTGCTCAGTACCACTTCTCTTGTCCTGTATGCTGGGTGTAATTCTCAGTATCTATATATGGCCGCTGCTCAGTACCACTTCTCTTGTTCTGTATGCTGGGTGTAATGATCAGTATCTATATATGGTCGCTGCTCAGTACCACTTCTCTTGTCCTGTATGCTGGGTGTAATGATCAGTATCTATATATGGCCGCTGCTCAGTACCACTTCTCTTGTTCTGTATGCTGGGTGTAATGATCAGTATCTATATATGGCCGCTGCTCAGTACCACTTCTCTTGTTCTGTATGCTGGGTGTAATGATCAGTATCTATATATGGTCGCTGCTCAGTACCACTTCTCTTGTCCTGTATGCTGGGTGTAATTATCAGTATCTCTTCTTATTCTGTATGCATGGTCGCCGCTCAGAACCACTTCTCTTGTGCTGTATGCTGGGTGTAATTCTCAGTATCTCTTCTTATTCTGTATGTATGGTCGCCGCTCAGAACCACTTCTCTTGTGATGTATGCTGGGTGTACTTCTTAGTATCTCTTCTTATTCTGTATGTATGGTCACTCTCAGAACCACTTCTCTTGTCCTGTATGCTCAGCATAATTGTTAGCATAAGGTGTTAACTTTGCATGCACACTGCATAGTACCACTTCATTTGCATCCTGAAAAGATACTTGCCATCTGTTCTTCTGTTCTTATTCACTAAGTGCACTGCACACCTTCCTATGTCTGCTCAATATCTAGTAAATCATCTTTTAAGCCACATCCCTAAACAATTTCCCCACACCTAGGTTTTGCCGCAGCCCGTGCCACTTTCCTTATCAATCTTTGAATTGTATTTCCAACTTAACATCTCTGACCTTAGATTGTCTTCTTTGTAGTAATTCAAGTGTGATTAAATTCACAATGATTATTACATAAATGTTCTCGTAGTAGATTAATGATATATTAAAGCCCTACGGTGGTTAACTATTACATATAAAAAAATAACAATTCCAAGTTTTTTAAACTGTTTTTTTTTTTGCTTTGCTTGTTTGTTTCCTTCCTCTGGCCACTTTTGGACAATTGTGGTTAAAACTGTAGGGAGAAGAATATAAAGGTGACGTTGAGGGATGTCCTTCTAGTTCCCCGTGACAGTAACAAAGCAGCAGCGTTGGGGTTCTCCCTAAAGGTGCCCATACACTGCTCGATTCTCGTACGAGAATCGCGGGAAATCCCGCGATCGTACGAGAATCGAGCAGTGTGAACAGGGACGTGCGACCGCTTCTACTGTACGGTCGCACGTCTTCTGTCGAACCAGCATGTTTGAAAACCAGCCGGGAATCGTACGATTCTCGGCTGGTTAGAACGGTGCTCGGAAGACAAATGCCGAACGGGCCGGTGTGCGCACGCGCACACTGCCCGTTCAGCATTGCGGTCATCGGAAGCCCGCCCCTCAAGGGGGCGGGCTTGCGATGATCGAGAGTGCGATCTGCCTGTCCAAGATAGGCAGATCGTACGTTTTTTTAATCCCTGTACAACCATCGCAAGACTAAGGTCTTGCGATGGTTGTAGAGTGTATGGCCAACTTTAGACATGTCATTCTTAGGCAGATCAAGCACCTGTCTTTGGGTAGTTTAAAGGTACTTGCAGACATTTCTGATCCAAATGCTTGACCATGCATGGTCCAGCCACCAAAGACCTTTCTAATGAAAGGCACAAACATACACATGTGCATCTGGCAAATGTATATGCTCATGGAGGGGAGAGCAAGTGAACTCTCTAGACAGCCCCACTGCCAGCCTCTTCTGGTGGAAAACCAAAGAGTTCTCCTAGGAAAATTCCAACCCTAGAAGGAACCTGCCCCAATCTGTGTTTTGCATAAGCAAGGCATAGATTGACTTTAAGTGCTGCTGAGGGTTGATGAATCAGGACCAATCAGAACCACTTATTTTTTTACCTGTTTTACACAATCACACAAGGGTAATGGTATTTAGCAAAAAATGTGCCCGCAACCACAGTTCACATCAAAATATATACTGCACCATGTGATTTTTCAGCTGTACATTGAGGAGAGATGGGGCAATTTTCAGATAAAGGCATAGATGTCAACTTGAAAAGGACGGTTTGTAATAAAAGTGCAATATATTGCAGCAAAGAAACTGTGTGTGGCTAAACTAATTAATGAATGTGGCTTATACAGGGACTAACGGTGTGGGTGGACAAATCTACCACTGTGGCTATTGTATCCTGACAGCCAGTGCCTGTTATTGTCTGAATACCTCAGCTGAAATTTTGGAGCTAGCAGGGCCACCCACTGTATGAATTTTGGTTGAAATTCCAACAGTGAATGGCCAGCCTTAAGCTGACCATGCACCTAAAGATTATCTATGGTCAGATGGAAAAAGTGTAACAGATTTGCCATCTATGCTAAACTGTGTGGATGGAGGAATCTCTCACTGGGCCAAGCTTCAGTATCTTGCTAGTCGGCCCCGCTGTCTGTCAAAATACCTGAACAATCTGATTGGATGCAGACATTGTTCAGGTGTTTTGAGATCCAGTGGGGCCGACTAGCAATATACTGAAGCTTGGCCCAGCGGGAGATTCCTCCATCCACACAGTTTAGTGTAGATGGAGGAATCTGTTGCACTTTTTCCATTTGACCATAGAAAATCTGCAGATGTACAGCCAGCTTTAGCCACCACAATCACGCTGCCTCAAAAGCTGCGGAGATTTTAAAAAGGAGAATTATGAGGTGAGGGATTTTCACTCAACCTCATAGTTGGAGCCGACGTGCGACAATGAAACTGTCACACGTCGGCTCAATAGATCGGGAAGTGAGCGAACACATACCGTCGCTCGCTCACTTCTCGATCATCTCCCTGCAGAAAGCCGTGACTGTCACTCACGGCTCCCTGCGGGGATTCTCCCCTCCCAGCTCTGATCCTCCAGCGCTGACTGGCGGAACGGACGGGGGAGGGGGCGGGTACAGCTGGCTCTGCCTCTAGATAGGCAGAGCCAGCTGTCACTCACGCAGCTGGGTGGATCTGGACAGTAATGTTGGGATCTGGACAGTAATGTCGGGATCCGTCCCTGCTGCGGCGGTCTCAGTATACCGCGAGCTGTAGCTCACAATATACTGAGCTTTGGGTCTTTGGAGGACGCTAGTATATGTCCTCCCGTGACCCTTAGGAGAACTATGGGGAAAAACACTTACCCCAAAGTTCTCCTCTAAGAGACGTAAAGCACAACCATTGGGTAGCACTGCAAAGCAGGATACAGAGTCTGTGTGTCATCAGAAAATATGGATGCTTCCGAGTACATACAATATAGATTATATATAGATGTTTGGGGAACTTAGCACATATGGTGAGCACTTAAGAAACAGTCTTAAAGCCGTTTTAAACATAAACAGGACAGTAATTTCTTTCTTTCATCACCACAACATACAGTCTGCTAATGTTTCAGCAATAAACACTGTCTCACCGACCAAAGATTGTCGCACATACTCCATGTGTAACTGGCTCTCTAAGCCTCCTCGGCTGTCTTCCCTGTGCCTCCAGCACACACAGCCACCCGGCTCCCCTCTGACTTCTGGGTGGCATCCTCCTGACTCCTGAACACCTCTGTTCCTCTTGCCAGCTGGAGCCCAGAACATTAGCCAGCACCCTTTCCATAAGGGCTGTGCACAGGTGTGCAATTTAAAAAATGCTATAAACATAATGTACCCTTCTCCCTCCCTGGATTTCCCAAAAGAAAGAATGCAACAGAGGAGCAGGGCTGAAAAGCCATTATGTGAACTTTTGCTGCTCTCATGGGCTATTATAATGAACGGAAATAGGGGTTTTATGAGTTGGAAATTACACACAAATGCCCTGCTAAGAGCTGCAAATTGAATAATTCAGAGAACACGGGGCAACCTGAGGTCTACCCTAGCTGGCTTTTAGTTGCAATGTAACAATGTTGAATTTACCACTTATAAGATAGCCCAGGAATGCAGCACAAGCGCTTAGCAGAACTCCAGGAAAACTGTTCTTAACCCTTGCAGTGGGGCTACCCCCGCACTGTAAGGGTTAGGTGCTCGTTTTTGTCTAGGTTCAAAAACCATCAAAGTTATACTCACCCGATCCCCCAAGCTGGCTTGCTCTTAGACCGGTCCCTTCCGCCTGTATCCTCCTCCACTGCAGCGATGGTATGTCCCTCTACATACGTCGCTCTACGTACATTGTGCATAGAACGTGATAATTCAGGACCTTGGACAACTGCAGTGGAGAAGAGGAAGAGTCCCCTCTATTCCTGTTCTGGTGACAACTCAGAATTTGGGATTTTCGATCACTTTCACTGATAATGGTCAATAAAATGGTCAGCAATAAAAACCAGAAAGTTGATCTCTTCCCTCTCTATTCTATCCATTTTTATTTTTCTCACACACGATTGGATAAGTATTGCAAAATTAATCTTCAACCGTGTAAGCTCTGACACCATCCTATATAGAGGTTACACAGGAGAAGGACTCCCGGATGCAGCAGCGGGGGCGTGAAAATCAGTGGATATGGGGGTTAAGTTTCTTCTTAGAAAGAACCCATCACTTTGGTCCAAATGGACAAAACGAAAGTCACATTATAGCACAAAGGTACAATGTTAAAAAAGTTAAGACAAATATGTTCAAGAAGCAATTGCATCTGTGGATCACCTCCGGCCTGTTTTTAGCCACTTCCTGTCTACATGCGTTCACTCCAGCATTGGCTATTCATTTTTGCTCTGAACTGGCTTAGTGATGACAACAGCGGAACATGGCTGTGCAATGTGTGTTGGCGTCGCCACTTGTTGTCTTTACAGGTGACAAGGCAAAAGCAGGTCGAAGAGATAATTGTAACCCCAAAAACAAGAAGTGCCTGAATAAAGACCTTCATAGCAAAATTACCAGGTGGATTCACACCTATGTGTCTTATTAACAATAGTTTTCATAAGAAAGAAAAGAAAAATAAAGACATGTCCCTGTACAGCAGTGCTCAGACTGTGGGAGGGGAAAACACAAGGAGTCAATCAGTTATGTGCCAGTGTGAAGAGCATGCCGATAGGAGGACATAGCAGAGTGATAGAGAGATAAGCTCTTCAGTGTGCTTCTCCTTTTGATTAAAAGCTGAGGGAGGGCCAAGACATGTATGTGTTACTGAATGGCAGCATAGAAAAATCAAGTCTCCTGCCCTACCAAGTGTCCAAGTACCTGTAGCACTCCTTACCGGAACTCCCATACGTATTGGTGGGCGCTCGTAGTGACTGCGGATGGCGCCGCATCAAGCATCATCTAGTATAACAATGTCACCAGCATGACAGAGACTTGAATGTCAGTGCAACTTCATTTTATTGTCAGAAGTCACTCAAGCGCTTTCGGGGCCGCGCAGGGTCCCCTTAATCAGGCTCAAAGTGAACGAGCCTGATGAAGGGGACCCTGCCACTGCCCCAAAAGCGCTTGATGACACTGAGTGACTTCTGACAATAAAATGAAGTTGCACTGACATTCAAGTCTCTGTCATGCTGGTGTGCTGGTGACATTTGTATACTAGATCCTGCCCTACCAAGTCTCCTGCCCTATCAGGGCAGTGGTGTGTGGCACAGCTGTGTAAATCTCATAACTAGTGATGGGCCAAACAGGTCCGAGTTCAGTTCAAATTCGAACTCAAGAACATCCAAAAAGTTCGAATTCAAACGCAATACAAGTCTATGGAGTAAAACTTTCAAAAACAATTGTCCCCTCTTTAAGAGGGCTTGTATACAAGATATTGGCCATAAAAGGTGTATGGGGGTCCGGGTACTGCCCTGGGGGATAGGAATCAATGAAAAGAAAAAAAACAAAACTTTAAAAAAATACCGTTTTTAAAGGAGCAGTGATTTTAACAACACTTAAAAGGGTTACAATAAAAAAAAAACATGCCTTTAAATACTGTGCCTGGGGGTCCCCTTAACCTGCCTGTAAGGTAGCACATCGGTACGATGTATAGAACCTGCTGCAGCAAAAATTAAATTTCTAAAGAAAAAAAAATGAAATTTTGTTTTTCTTTTAAACTGTGCAGTTCCCCCTGCCAAACAATACCAGACCTGTTAGGACTGGTAGGAATGTTAGGAGGGACACCATTACGGGGAAAGAAAGCAAGGGTTTCCGCCCAAAAGTCATACCAGACCCTTAAGGGGGGGGGGGAGGGGGTCCCCCCTAAAATTCCATACCAGGCCCTTGATCCGAGCACAGGCCTGGCAGGGCCACATGCCCTCGGCACCAGGAGGGTGCTTTTCCAGGGTCGCCCCTGTGCTAATGGGGACAAGGGCTTCTTCCCCACAAGCCCTGGGGCGTTGGTTGTGTGGGTGCGGGCAGGGGGGTGGGCTTATTCACATCAGGGTACCCCTTTAAGGGGAACCCAGATGCGGCTCCCCGCTTGTGAACGAGTAAGGGGTACTTGTACCCCTATGCATTCACTAAAGTGTTGAGATTAATTTAAATAAAAAGTCCAGACTTTTATCAAAAATCCTTTATTAAAAAAAAATTGATCCATCAATGTATTCCAGGTTCAAAAAAGAAAAGACTAAATAAAAACTAAATAGAAATAATAAAATATAAAAGAAAAAAGAGACGACCGCTGTCCCGCCCGCTGCGACGAACACCTCCCGCAGAATGGCATTTTGACAGAAGTCGGCAACTAATAAACAATTGGGCAAAGCTAGCAATGACAGCTAGCTCCATCCAACTGTTTACAGTTGTAACAGGTGAGCCATCATTGGGCAGAGTCATCATGACTTTCCCCAATCATGGCTTCACAGTTCTCTGTGCCCTGATTGGGCAAAGTCTTGCAGCCGACCTTTGGTCACGTGCAAGGCTTTAGCCAGTCAGGGCTCTCCAATGCACACAGTGGTGGGACACAATAA